>NC_090939.1:331835972-331934734 GCF_040938575.1 Ambystoma mexicanum
TCTACCAAGAAAATCTCAATAAAGAGGAAAGAAAAGCCCTGATCGACCTCAACCAAGACCTATCCATCACCATAAAACCAGCAGACAAAGGTGGCGGGATTGTTTGTATGAACACCACAGACTACAACCAAGAATGTCTACGTCTTTTGGCTGATACCTCCTCGTATAAGAAATTAAACAGAGATCCCACCAAGAGATTGCAAGAAGAGATCCTCAGCCTTACCAAACACGCTGAAGACCAAAGCTGGATATGCGAAGATGAACAACATTTCCTCAACAAAACCCACCCAACGATACCAGCTTTCTATATACTTCCGAAGATCCACAAACATGCCACTCAACCACCCGGACGACCCATCGTCTCAGCCTGTGACTCACTTTTGGAGCCTCTGTCTCTGTACACTGACTTCTTCATGAAGCCATTTATCGAACAAATGAAGTCATACATCAAAGACAGCACCGACACCATTAAGGTCCTACAGAATGTGCACTTATCCGCCAACTCTATCCTGGCCACCATGGACATAGAGGCTCTCTACACCTCTATCCCCCAACAGGAAGGACTGGAAGCATTGAAAATCTGCCTCAAAAGAAGAACCGACATCACGTCCACTCCCACCAATTTCATCTTGGAGTGTATCTGACTAGCTATGACCGAGAATTTCTTTCTCTTTCAAAACCAGATTTACCAGCAGGTGAAAGGCATCAGCATGAGGGCTACTTTTTCCCCTGACGTAGCCAACTTGTACATGGCCCAACATGAGGACGACAACATTTACCATGATGACAACCCCTACAAAGCTCACATCCCGGTCCTGGTTTGGTGGGATTATTGCGATGGAACTGTCTGATTAAACGCAGATCATGGACATATTCCCTGGGTCCCCAAGTTCGGTCTTGAGGTCCGTAACCTTTCCAGTCAATTAGGTAATACCATTTTGATCGAACCACCTTGGCGTCCATGATGGATTTGACTTCATATTCTGGTTCTCCATCTATTACTTCGGGCTCTGGTGGAGAACTAAGCTGTGTATTGGATTTCATGGGTTTGAGGAGAGAGACATGAAATACGGGGCGGTAATTTGATATGTGAGATGGTAACTCCAATTTCATGGCGACACGATTGATTATGGACTTCTAGAATAGGGGCCCAGGTATCTTGGGTGGAAAGCTCATGGCCCCTTCACGGGAATATATTTGGATGCTAACCAGACCTTTTCTCCAATCTGGTAGGCTGGAGCTTCCTTCCTGTTAGGGAGAATTCTCTGTATTGGCTAATTTCCCAAACCTAGTGAGTCCCCCAGCAGCTTTGCTGGATTTTTGGGGTTTATTTTTTTCTCCTGCTAAGAGTGAGACTCTTTTACTCCCACTCTTAGACATGATTTGAGATATCCTTTGACTTTGTAATGTGTTTTATGGGCTATGGGGTCTTTTACTCCATAGGGTTTCATGTGTTTTTGGTAAGTGTGTTACACAGCACCCTCAGTGCAGTAACACAAGGGTGTCATAGTGACCCCCAAACATAGATTCCATACCCTGGGACTGACTACTGTCTCCCAGGGCATGTAAAGTCACTATTGACTTTACTAGTCTTAAATTGTGAACAAGACCAGTACAAACCATCATATTGTGGAAGTACTGGTAGGGGTAATTAGATTGCCTCTGGGTCTGTTTTTTCAAGGGGGCACTGTGCAGTCCCCCCTCGTCGAGTTTCTGGCTGGTGGCAGTGGTTACCACTTGAACTATTCCACAGGAATATTTCCTATGGGATTTTCCCATTCATTTTAAACGCACCACTTTTTTGGTGCAATGTTAAAGATACCGCCGGGTTATTTATTTAATATTTATTCCCCAGTTGGGTCTTTTTGCCAGGACTCAGTTTTAAAATGGTGTTTGTGTTCGCCTCTGTAACTCCAACCCAAGTCGAGCCCTTTGTTCCACTTTTGGCGGGCTTCTGCACAGAAGCCTCAAAAAGTGGTGCCACTCTGTCTGGGTCTACAGGATGTGTAGGAGGGGGGTTTAGGCACCTGGACTGGGTTGCCTCGGCAGCTCAAGTCACACTCTTGTGTGATTGGCCCAGTGGTGAGCCGCCCGGCTCACCATTTAGCATGTTTGAGTGACAGCTAGGACTGATGAATAGGGGTTTTCTGCATAAAAGCAGGCCTTTGGGGACTAGAACTTGAGAAGTCGCCACAGGACCAAAGAATCCGAAGAGGGAAACGCTGAGCCGACCTGCAACGACGACACCACCGGTGGAGCCCTGCTGAACCGCCTCACCACTTCCAGACGACAGAGAAGATCTTCATCCTGGAGAGTCCTCTTCCTTTGAACTGGTGGGGTTAACCAGTTCGCCCTCTTTTCACCTTCTTGGATCGTCTCATGGTCGAATCGCACGTGCCAAGCACCCCGGCTGCCAGATAGGCATGCTTCACCACTACCGTGAATAAAAGGGTAGTACCTTTTAACCGGGAAACTCCACGGCTGGTTTCTTCCCTGATTGTGCAACGACCTCCAGCTTTCCTCCACGTCGAGATCTTCTCTTCCCCTGGACGAGCACTGACTTGCACCCACTGCCAGGAACAACTGCCCCCGCTGGAGCTTTCTCACCATTTCAGGTACTGTGTCCTGCCTGGTCTCCCTTGCAACAGACTGTTCAACGTGTCCCGTTAATCCTTGACTCTCTATCCTGGGGTGACCTGGGACCTGTTAACTACCTTTTTCTGAACTGATCCAACTCCTTTTGAACTATTTGCAAAGGCTTTTAAAGTATAATTCAACTGTGTAATCTTGGACACATTCCGCCTTGCTCTCTCCAAGAGTGGGCCTGGCCTATGAACTTTCTTGCTCTACAGTAGACTCTGCTTTTCCTGACTTGCTGTGGTTCTTTTAAAAGTGTTGGTATTGTGTGCTTTCCTAATTCTGCCTTTTACCCCCCTTTTTTAACTAATTTATTGGAGTGTCATTTTAGGTTAAGTGCTCACCTCTGTCTGCAAATAAGTGGTGTTTTAACTAAGACTTGTTCAATGAGTAATCAGGGATGTATATATATATATATGTATTGATAGTAACTGTGTTTGAACTTGCTTGCCATATTAGTGTTAGTGTATTTTACAAGTGTGTTTTTAAATAAATAATTATATACTTTTATACCAAAGCTCTGGTCAGTGTTTGCTTGTGCTACTGTATTTTTGTACCTAATGTGTATACTCTATGTACTGTCTAACTCTTCTTGAGAGAAGTCTGACTGCTCAGCACAGCAACCAGGTAAATCTGACTGCTCAGCCACAGCAACCAGGTAAATCTGGGTGCTACCAATTGGGTTTACTGCCAACACCTGTAGTCCTAAGCCTTTTGCAGTGGTCCCTAAGGGAACTGCACAGGTTTCTGCCTAACACTTCCGATGAGCATGTGCAAACAGTGTTTGTCTTTCCTTAGCATTGGTCAGATGCTCTGTCGCCTCCTTAAGAACCTGAGTGATGGTTTTATGCAAGTTTTTATGACTGGCATTTCCAGGGTATCGCATGGATAAAATACTGATGTCCTCGGATGTCCTCTGCGCACAGTGTAGAATGGAGTTTGCCCTGTGCTTGTGTGAACTGAGTTGTTGTATGCATACTTAGCTATCCAAAGTATATTTTTCCAAGAATCCTCAGACTGTTGCAACATACACCTAAGATATTGCTCTAAAGTTTGGTTGGTTTGTTCAGTTTGCCCATCAGTCTGAGGGTGATGGCTTGTGGACAACCGGAGATCGATTTTGGCAATCGTACAACACTTTCTCCAAAAGACAGAAACAAATTGAGTTCCGTGATCAGATACTAATATTGATGGAAATCCATGCAACCGAACAATTGTTGTATCCATTGCAGGGTGGAATATCCGTGATGAAGCCCATCGAGGGTGTATGCCAAGGTGCTGGCAGTACTGTTAAGGGATGTAGTAAGCCAGCAGGGTTCTGTTTCTGAGACTTGTGTTATGCATAGACACCACAGGTTTCAATAAATTGGTCAATGTCTTTTCGCCAGGTTGGCCACCAGTAGTTTTGTTTTAACTTAGCCTGAGTTTTGGCTATTCCTGGTTGTCCTTCCACTAATGAATCGTGGTAATTTGTGATGATTTGCTTTTGCAGTTCTCGGTCTTGGACATATAATCGTCCTTGGAAATATAGTAGATTGTCTTCGATGGTGTACTGGTTACCTTTTAACAGCCATTCCTGTTGTGTAGATTGAACCATCAGGCATTGCAAACTGGTTATTTCGTCATCCACACACATGGTGGAAGCTATTCTGGTTTGAATCCTTTCCTCAGGAATTATAGCCACGGGGTCGGATGCTGTAAAAGCCTCTTTTTCTTCACTCAAGTGTGATAGAGCGTCTGCTTTCCCATTGCATACTCCAGGGCTATAAGTGATCATAAAATCGTATTCTGTGAAAAAGAGAGCCCAATGAAGTTGACACGAAGATTGTGTTTTGGTGGTTTTGAAGTATTTCAAGTTACGGTGGTCCGTGATGACAGTCAACGTATGTCTCGCCCCAAGAAGGTAATGGCGCCAGGCCTTGAATGTTGCTTCAATCGCCAGTAATTCCTTATCTGTGATTGGGTAGTTTTACTCGGGGGCTGATAATTTGCGGGACCAGAACGCGACAGGGTGTAGTTGTCCTGTTACAGGGTCTCGTTGTGACAATACTGATCCCATGGCTATTTTTGCATCTGTCTCAACTATGTAAGGTAGGTCTCGTCGTGGGTGTCGAAGGACAGGTGGTGTAGTGAATGCTAGTAGTGAATGTAGCGAATGTTAGTTTCAACTTTCTGGAAGGCTCCTTCCGCTTCTGTCGACCAATGGAACTTTTGATTTTTCTTTAACAAGGAGGTAATTGGATGTACAATTTGTGAAATCCCACATATAAACCGACGGTAAATGTTGGCGAATCTTAGCACGCTTTGCACTCCTTTCATGGATGTTGCTGAGGGCCATTGTAGGATTGCATCCACCTTTCGTGTATCCATATGTACTCCTTGTGGTGTGAGCATGAAACTGTGAAACTCGATCTCGGTTACATGGCAAAAACATTTTTCCAACTTGGCATACAATTGGTGTTGTCGAAGCTTCTCTAAGACTGCCCGGATATGGCCTACATGTTCTTCCATGGAATTTGAGATAAGAATGTTGTCAATGTAAACAACAGCGCAATCGTCCAATAGTTCACGAAGTACATCATTCATAAAGAATTAGAACACCGCGGGGGCATTGCATAGCCTGAAGGGCATGACCTGGTATTCAAAGAGGCCGTACTTCATGCAGAAGGCCATTTCCACTCTTCTCCCTCTTTTACTCTTACAAGATGGTATGCTCCTCTTAAATCCAGTTTAGATCTGAGCATGTTTCACTTGGTCCAGGAGCTCTGGTATAAGTGGTAAAGGATATCGATTTTTTACTGTGATATGATTGATGGCTCTATAGTCGATGCAAGTTCTTAAGTCCCTTTTCTTTTTAGGCACGAAGAATAAGGGCGAGGAGGCAGGTGACTCGGATGGGCGAATGAAACCGTTCGCCAGGTACTGATACAGGTAAGTTCTAAGATGCTGATTTTCTTGTTCTGTCAGGGCGTAAATTCGGCTGCAAGGGATCTGGGCTCCGGGTACAAGATCTATTTGACAATCGTAGGGTCTGTGCGGGGGCAGAACGTTGGCTTGCTCTTTTTTTAGGACATCCTGGTAATCTTGGTATTCATGCGGTAAGGAGCTGATGAGGCCCAACAAGATTCCTTTCTTCGGTTTCAGATTGATGTCATCTTTTTTGCAACATGTTTCGGCACAATCATGAGGAAATGTCAGAACTCGTTTTCGGCAGTCGATCCTAGGATTGTGGCTCTCCAGCCAGGGCATTGCCATTATCATCTGGAACTGAGGAGCACCGATGAGATCAAAAGTATTGTCCTCTTGATGCCCGTCCTGCCACAGAAACTTGACTTTCTCAGTGTATTGTGTCACCGGGCCGGATGATAGCTAAGAACCATCCACAGCAGTTACGTTTTCCAATTTCTGCTTCTGTCGGAGAGGAAGGCCTATTCGGAGAGCCAAATCTTATGTAGTTACTCACAGCTCCACAATCAATATATGCCTCCAAAGCATGTATTTTGATGGTTGCTTGTGATTCACCAAAAGCACTGGAAGGACTAGTTGTGAGGTCTGTATGGATTCCTTTTTCATGCTCGACAAGCAGACCCCTACACTTGCCGGGCATTGGCATTTCCCGAGTTCTGTTCTTCTTCTTCATCAGTTTTGTCTGTCGTGACAACCGTTTTCTTGGGTGGTTTTACGGGGCAGTCACGGAGGACGTGACCTGCTTATCCACAATATAAGCAAAGCTTTTGTCTTCTTTTTTCCCTTTCTGCTTTGATAAGGGGACTTCGTAATCCACCAATTTGTATTGGCTCAGACTGTCCATGTGGTTCAGTCTGATTCTCATGAGGTTGTACGTAAACTGACTATCTCTCTGATCTAGCTCAATCCATTTTCAGATTCTGCAACCTATGGTCGAGTTGCACCGTCAGGTCTAAGTAGTCTGCACAACTCTCAGGGGGATTCCCCACTTAGGCCAACACATCCTTAAGTTATCCTGTTGGAAATGAAATAATATTATGCCTCCTATCGCAGTAATTGAATATGTATTGGCCTACGCCAAGTTGTCTAAAATATCATGTAAATAGACTCCACGGCAAGGTCTTGACCTTAACGAAAAGTAATGTAAGTCGCCATCTTGGATTTGGCCGCCATTTTAGGTTCTCTTGTAATGTGGAAGTCACCCTGAACATCAACATGAAGGATGAATGACATTCTGAGTGAGATTCTGGCCGTTGTGACCTCCGCACACACGAATAATTAATATGCCTGCAGGCCACTTGTCGGGGTCGCGAACTGAGACCTTGTCCTATTACTGACCTATGTGTAAATGAACAACTGTATCAGCAGAACTGATCAAAATGCATATATTATAGGATTGACCTGGCAAGGAACCCTAGGCCTGATCCCAAGAATGGTTAACCCACGAGAGGGTTGGCCAAAGGCTGGACAAAATGTATAAAAGACCCAAATATTCCGATGTACGGTCTCTCTACTAATGCATCGAACCTTCGTTGAAGTTTGTTACGTTACTCTGAGAGCCGAATAGCTATCTGTTTGTCAATTGACTTTGGTAACTGTTGTAGCTTTTAACATAAAGCACTTGTATGTTCTTTGTAACCTGTGTTGGTGTGTTTCATTTGGGCTTCCCAGCCTCATAGCAATTTTTATGTTTTCACAATCCATGTAACCCTCAGTAAAATAATGTAGTCCTTTTCTCTTCTGGCCAGTTTGTCTGGGTTATGAGATGATTGAAGGTTGCAATATAGGTTAATAGATCTTGACTCCCTTGTCTAAGTGACAACAACTCATTGTCCAGAGCTTGTCCTTGAGTATGACGGGCAAACAATTTCTCCATCTCCTGTTGGAAATTCCCAAAGTTCCGGAGTAAAGGGTCAACTTGATTTACCAAAGGTATAGACCAGTCTGCTGCACTACCTGTTAAATACGAGAGTACAAACACCACTTTGGCTTGGTCATTAGGAAAGGCACCTTGTCTGCACAAGAAATGAAGGCGACATTGGTTCATAAATACAGCAAACTTGTTTGGGTCACCGATTAAACGTTCAGGAGGGGCTAGAGGCACTGCTCCTGGAAGAACCACCTGAACCAGTATTGATTGTTGTGGTGTAGAAGAATGGATCACTCCAGGCAGTGGAACCTGTCCTGCTTGTGCTTGTAGCATTTGTCTTGCCAATTTGTCAGTTCTTTCTGGAGGTACAATAAGATCCCTCCATAATGCATTGGTTTCCTGTCTTGAAGCATGTACTTCAGCCGGTAATTCCCCTAGTAAGAGGGCTAACTCATCTGTTTCTGAAGTCTCTATAACGCCACGGCAGAGAGTATTAGAGGCTTTGCGTTCTGTAACGCTCACCTGGTCTCTGCAGAGGCGTTGGGGCACGGTTGCAGCCCTCCCTGAACTTGAATCACCCCCTTCAAGCCTCTCCCTCAGTAGAAAAGCTGTGAGCGGTGGTACGTGATGATACTGCTCCTGCGTGGAGATGACAGTGTGTGAGTGTGCCAATCTGTGATTGTTGTACCTCTCAGACCCTTCATCCCAAAGTACAGTTTCTGTGAGCATACGCCGGCCCATAAAGCTCACCAGTGTATTATGGAAGATAAGCTCTCCATCCTGCTACTTCTGGCAGGGGCACGTCGAATGGGATCTAGTTCCTTCACTGATCCCTGATAAGGATTAGTCCAGTCCAGCTGCGACTATGCTTCTCCTTATGATTGGTAAGTCTTTCTTGTGATGCTGTTCGTTCTGTGTAATGTCTTTGTATGTTGCTCTTATATATGCCCGCAATAATGTCTCTCTTCTGTTTTCTTCCTTTAGATGGAAATGCAGCCTCAATGCAGCTGTGAGACGTGAGACGCAGCCGGATGGAAGATGGATGCTACTGCAATGTTCAACAGCAGGTAAGTGATGGTTTAAGGAAAAGCGCGAAGTATGGCAAAGCACAACCTTAAACTGACTGTTTTTTCGATGTGTAACCTTGTCTTCTGTTTTTCCGTGCAGGTGTTGCTGTCGAAGATGGAGCATGTCGTGCTGTGGTGCCAAGATGAAGATTTCGGCGTTCTGGAAAGTGTAAAGATGAATACATGGTTCGCCATGTGATGCTGTTTGTTCTGTGTAATGTCTTTGTATGTTGCTCATATATAAGCCCGCAATAATGTCTCTCTTCTGTTTTCTTCCTTTAGATGGAAATGCAGCCTCAATGCAGCTGTGAGACGTGAGACGCAGCCGGATAGAAGATGGATGCTACTGCAATGTTCAACAGCAGGTAAGTGATGGTTTAAGGAAAAGCGCGAAGTATGGCAAAGCACAACCTTAAACTGACTGTTTTTTCGATGTGTAACCTTGTCTTCTGTTTTTCTATGCAGGTGTTGCTGTCGAAGATGGAGCGTGTCGTGCTGTGGTGCCAAGATGAAGATTTCGGCGTTCTGGAAAGTGTAAAGATGAATACATGGTTCGCCGAAGAGATGTACAGGTATGAACAGCTTCCCTCAGTTGGTAAGTATGCTGACAGGAAGCAGGATGTCCAGGAAGCAGGATCTTTAAAGGTAAGTCTGACCTCAGGCGACAGTGAGCGTTACGCTGCTTGCAAGTGCAGAATAACGCAAAGTGTCTGTCTTGAGGATCGGGGCAGCTTATATAGCTGAGATTGTGGGCTCGCCCATTAGGGCCAGCTTACCAGCACACCCTGCCACTCCTAGAGAGTGAGCATGTGCAAAGGCAATCCATTAGCAGCCACACCCAAGAATACACTTGGGGCCGCTTAATGGATGGTATGTTCAAGGTTAATGCATCCTGCTTAATGGATGGAATGTTCAAGGTTAATGCATCTGAAGTGCTATGTCCATGATAAAAGCTTTTTGGTGTTAAATGGATGTTCTTGTTTACTTTTGTTCATGAGCCTTGTGCCAAAGGTGCCAGGACAGTGTCCACCCAGGTCTCCTGTGCAAGCGACCCCTGCATGCCTGTGCCCCTGACTTCATGACCATGACAATCATGCATTACCTTGTTGTCAAACTCTTATCAACATATTACATTTTTGAGTATCTGTAGGTTTTATTATGATGATTCCTCAATCCGATAAGAAAATAAACAGAGGAAAGCAGACCCACATTTGAGTTTTACTTTCTTATGAAAAGCTGTGCTATTCATCACAGATTATGACTGTTTTTCCATTTAAAAAAGGTTGCTGTTTTTCCATTTAACAAAAGGTTTCTGGATACATTTTGGTAGCTGGAAATTATTTAATTTTTTTGGCATTGCCAGTTACTTTTGACAAATACACTTGTTGTAGATGGACTGTATATTTCACTCCTTTCCTTGCACCTTTATTTTCTGGATACTGTGCACAGGCTGCATCTCACATGTTGATCGTTAAATGTAAAGTTTTGCATTCCATTGTTTTCTTTTCCATATATTTCTCTACAGGTGAGAAGGAAAAGGGAAATGCAGCTCATCGGGGTGAGTAGGGAAAGGGAAATGCAGCTCATCAATAAACCAGCAAAAAGTCTGCTGAAACACATAGAAGAAAGATAGAAGACACACCAGCATCAATCACAAGATGATATGTCATCAGGAAGACATTTACACATCGTATGAAATATAAGTGACATGGCTAGCCACCAAATGCAATTGGCCAGCATTGTACCATGAGAGCAGTTTATCAAATGCAATGATAGTACATGGCTACACTTCCAGGCAGCACACATGTCAAATGTGCTTCATCACTGTCTCATGTGAGCCAGACAGTAAAAGCAACAGGAAACAAATAAACCTCCTCTTCCCTTTTGTCTCAACTGCTCGCTCTGTGAACACTGGAGTACCCCAAGGCGCATGCCTATCTGCTCTACTGATCAACCTCTATGTGACCACTCTACCTGGAATCCTCCATATGCACAACATCTCCTGCTACAACTACGCTGACGATACCCAAATGATCCTAAAAATTCCTGCACCAATCCCCATCATGACCTTGAAGCCTGTCTTCGCGATATTGACCGATGGATGACAATAAATCAACTCCTTTTGAACCCTGATAAAACTGAAATCATGGTGTGCGGCAATACTGCCCTGCTACCACATCCGCTCCTGTGACCCCTGTCCCTCGGCTGACCCCCACACCCTCTGATATTGTGGCTGCACTATGGACTCAGGCCTAACCTTCTCCCCTCAGATCAACAACATTTCAAAATGCTTTCACTACCACCTCAAACATCTCAGAAGTATTTTTCCTTACCTCTCCTACCTGAACAGACTTGCCGCAGTTATGTCTATTGTGATGTCAAGACTGGACTATGCCAACTCCCTATACCAAGTCAACAAACTCCAAAGAACACAACACGCTGCTGCAAAACAGTTCCTTGCCCTGGGTCAAAGAGACCACATCTCGCCATCTCTCTGAACTCTTCACTGGCTATTCAAGACCCTATGCATCACTCACCGAGCAGCGCACAAGACCGGTCCATTGTACCTACCTCCCATCACGCACCCTAAGATCATGCACTGCCCTCCTTCTAGTGATGCCAACCTCTAAATCTGTCAAAATTGGAGGTTCCGCAGTCTCAACCTTCACCCCAAATCTGTGGAACTCGCTCCACCCACATGTTCAACACACCCAAGACTATATGATGTTCCGCAAAACTCTAAAAATGTGTCTCTTCCCGTAATACCAACCACCACCATTTGAAGCGATTGAACCCTTGCAGCCCAATGACTAATGCTCAATGAGATCCTGAGCAATGACGCCACTGAATACGCTTATTGACTATTATGCAAACACACTCTTGAAATCCGCATTAGAGATCTCCTTAGATCATAACTCCACCCAAACACTCACCTCCCATATCACTATGCTTACTCTCTACTCTACACCATTACACAATTAGAGTGCAGCTACACCCCTCAATCAATTTTGGCTTAGCTGCTCACATACGAACATTACCCCATGAACACCTCATCATTCTGATAAGACGCAACTACATCCCATGACAAACTGGCCTAGCTGCACACATATGCGTCCTACACAGGCCTAACAACCTGAACCCAGTCTTGGTGTCCACCCGCCAGACTGCACTCATTCAACTTATATCAATACCACCACACCTAATACTAGGATGCAGCAACCATCAGGCAATTACATCAGCTGCACACATAACTGGTGCACCCAGGCACCCTACAACACCTTACTCTCTCAAGTGACCTGGACCACGTTCCCCACGGGCGTTCAACCTACCAGCACTTTGAGGTCATACCAATGATATACAGAACACTATATCAATGCCAAATAACATAACATAAAATATAGGTGGCCATAACATAGGGCCCATGTTGAAACATACCAAAACATAAATTTAACGTTATCAACCCACCAATGGCATCCAGTATAACATTTCCACAAAAGAACACATGAAATCTACATCAGTCAAGAGGTGCATCCAGGAAATAGTGAAGATGTCCATACTGGAAACACTCCCCATGGCCTGAAATAAGGTATCAATGCAGGAGCAATGTTTATCTCAGGTATATATCCCCACAACATTTGCATGGGTACATTAATTGGACCATATATGGCCCTTCTTATGGATTTCAGTTGATGCTTAACTGCCAGTAAGTGGCTGGGACGAATTGCGCAACACTAAGTTGTGACCTGTGTACGTAGTGCAACATCTGTGCCTTAATGTCTATCGCATCCTACACCATGACAATGCAATATCTGTGGACAAATGTTACGCCGGCAAAAACCAAATCTATGCATTGAATACACCATTAAGAAATGTTCTGCACATACTGTTGACAATATCAGATTGCATGTACCATGAACATTGAGAACACAATTTATTCGACCTGCTAAGTGACTGCTAACTATTGATTAGATTTGATTCGTTTTGGCCCTGTTCAATCTTCTTGATGCATTCCTTTTGACTTGTCATG
This sequence comes from Ambystoma mexicanum, assembly GCF_040938575.1. NCBI lineage: Eukaryota > Metazoa > Chordata > Amphibia > Caudata > Ambystomatidae > Ambystoma > Ambystoma mexicanum. The sequence continues at coordinate 331,848,541 of NC_090939.1, forward strand.
TGGTCATACATCTTCAATGCTTTTAATGCTGCTTTACCTCCAGTTTTGATAGCCATATTGTGACTCTGCCTATTGAGGCTATACTCTGACCCTGTCAACCCCCCTATCTGCCAGCTGCACTATTTTGCAATACTGATCCTATGCCAATTCTATTTCCCCAGTGCCACCATCACTCCCCTTGTGTTACTACCTACTCTCACCTCACCACTTTTTCACTCCCTGCAGATCCTCTTCCCTTAACAACCCCCCCTATCTCTTCCTCTCTATTCTCACTCTGTCATGTGCCAAACCCACATACATCCTGGATGACTTACAAACTCTCATCTCATTAATCCCAATTGCCTCCCGTCCACTGATGCCGCTATTTAGTGATAAGTGGCTTACACCAATCTAAAACAATTATAACACTGATTGTGCACATTGGGATGATGGGGCAGCTGCATACCCAAGTTTGATTGTCCAATAACATGATATTCATTTGGCTGAAGTAAGACGTGCAATGACACATCTATATATTTTAAATTTCTGGTTCTGTATGGTGTTCCTGGGGATCTCTATAAAATAACAACTATTGTATGGTCCCCTTTGATTTTGCCACTTATAAAGTCTGTCCTGGTTACCCATATGCTTCCAAATACATGAGCAACTAGTTTAACCGTTCTGATATTTTAGAAGGGCTGTGGGTACAATGCTGCATGTTATCATCTAATATCATGAAGGGGCCTGTCTTTAGAAATCTTGGGAAACATTATTTATAATCGTTCATTTGAAACGTTGGTATCTAATGATATGTTAACTTAGCAGGTGTATGCAAGGAACACTCAATGCAACATTACCAAGCTATAGACAAACAATGTGCATGATGTAAAGACACAGTATATAAACTGAATTGGTTAAAACAATTTTAACGCATTTTGCATGTGATTATTGCTGCCTTACAGAGTAAATTGTAAAGCTATATTAAGATCTATAGAAACTGTAAATTTGACATCTTATAATCATGAAACCTCATTGGTACTCTCCTTGCACGACCACACCTGGTATTCTCCACCACTGTTCCCTCATCTTCCACCCCACCATCCACTCATTCTAGAATATCCTCACCCCCATTGTCCATTTCTGGAACTTGTAAGTCCCCTGTAACAGAATTTGAGCCCTCAACATTGTCCTGGTTCTGATCCTGATATCACACAGTTACCACTCCTGCCTCTATGGAGTAGTTAATTTCATCAATTCCAAAAGTCAATTTGTCCACACCACAATATAAGGCAACCCTGTCCATACTCTAACGCTTACCACCACTTGTTACTATACGTTTTTTCCAACCTTGATTACTCTAATAGGATCGAAAAGAAATGAACACCCCTTGGGTACCCTGTTAGGGAGAATTCTCCCGAATGGCTAATTTCCCTTACCTACTGAGTCCCTCAGCAGCTTTGCTGGATTTCTAGGATTTGTTTTTTTTCACCTGGTAAGAGTGTGAGCCTTTTATCCCACTCTTGCATGTGTTTTGCTGTGTGTGTTTAACATTTTTGTGTTAATAGACTGTGGAGCCTCACCTACTCCATAGGCATCATCTTTTTACTGTGTGTTACACAGCACCTTCAGTGCAGTGACACAGTGACACAGGGTTGTCATTTTAGACTTCCTAACTAAGACTCCATTTTCTGGGACTGACTACTTTCTCGCTGAACATGTAAAGTTACCGTCGACTGACCCAGTGCAAACTATCTTACATGGAGTACTGGAAAGGGTTAATAGTGATCCCTTTGCGTCTGTCTCTCATGGGACATTGTTTCATTCCCTTTCCATTAAGACTTGGCTGTTGGCAGTGGTATCTACCCTAATTTTCCTACCGTGGTTATTTTACATAGCCTCAGTATTGTTTTAGGCTATCTTGGTAGCCTCGAACTTAAACCCGCTGGACCATCATGGATCATGGATGTCATTTAGGGATCACCAGAGGTCGCAACAAATCATCCTGGAACAAACTTAACCACAAACATTAAACCATGCACAGCAGACAACCACATGGCAATTCTCGGAGTAGCTAACCCTGAACTTTCAGTAGTAAATACATGGATGGCTTGTAACGCTCTAGCCTTAAACAACAATAAAACCAAACTAATGATAGTATCCTCCAAGAACACCCGGAGCAAACTAGATACTGATTACTCCAACTTCCTTATTGTAGGCAACATCATTACAGTCCAGAGGAAGGTAAAAGCTCTGAGAGTTGTCTTAGATGACGAATTATCCATGAAGCTGCATGTCTCTTACATCAGGTCTAGCTGCGGACTGATCAATAAGTGAATCAATTACATCGTCCATTTCTAACAGCCAAAAACTGTGCTCTTCTATCCACAGTGTTGATAAATTCCAGACTAGACTATTGCAATAGCCTATTGTCTGGTACTACTGCTGCAAATATCCAATCCTTACAAGTGGCCCAAAACAATGCCATGCGGACCATCTTCACTCAATCTCGTCGCTCCCATATCTCCATCTTCAGGAAGAAGCTTCATTGGATACCAATCAAACATCACATTACACATAAAATGCTCACTACGACACATAAATGCCTCTCTTTCAGCAGTCCCATCTACTTCTCTGAACGCATTAACATCAAGAGCAATGGAAGAAATCTTCGTTCATCCTCTGCCACAGTCCTTGCTTCTCCCAGATTTAAGACCGCAAAATTTGGAGCCACAACGCTTGAAGTTCAGGGCCCTCTACTTTGGAATGCTTTGCCGCCAGGCGTATGACAAATCAAAAACTACCTCCTATTTAAAAAAAGCCATAAAAACCTACCTTTTTAACATGGAGTAATCCTTATGACCCTTTCTGATCCTGCTTGCTCTCTCTTGTTGTCCTGTCTATGTCTCTGTTTTTTGTGCCCCCTGAGGCCTACGGGCATGTGGCGCGTTATAAGAATTAAAATAATTAAAATAAATAAGACAGTAATGGAAGAGCATAGTGGTGTAATTGAAATGGGAAGGTGGAATATGTTGGTTGGAATAGAAAAGTTGTACATTTTTTGTTGGGATTGAATGGATCTATAGGTAAAAAGGGCAGTTAATATCCTCAAAACAGAGATGTTTCATGATGCTGTGAGGTAACACCAGCTCCACAGTGAATACACAATCAATGTTTCAAAGAATCTCTATGTGTGGAAACAGTAGTCATGTGAAAGACGAGCATTGTTGAGTCCAGGCATGAGCAGGGGCCCTAGCCCTAGTCCATTCCTGGCACTGACAGCGCCAAGCAAGTAGTTGTTGTTTGTTACTTTTTGCGCTTAGCTGCAGATGGCTGGGCTGGGTGCCCAGGTGAGACAATAAAAATTGATGCCTTGTGTCATATGACCGTCTGGGAGACAGAATGCTGAAGAGGGCTTTCAGACTTCCACATAGGATGCAGGCGGGATCCTGGATGATTTAGGACCAGGGAGCTTTGATTTCAAAGCACCAACTTTAGTTGGTGAACAGGATTCCCTGTGAAAGCAGCATGTGGCAAACAAAATTGTTTTAAAATGAACCTCCAGCCACCCATTGTGTCACATGTCCCTCTGGGGCCACTCAGAGAGTTCAAGATGGCGGATACCTGATTCGCGAAGCCTAAGCCTGGAAAATGTCTTCGAGTATCATATGTGCATGTAATCATGCCAAAGATACTCCAGTAACACGTATCTTTCCGATAGTTTTGTGCCTTGAGAATCAGGTACAAGATAGTAGGTGCAAATAAGAGATGCTCAAAATTGTTTGTTCCAGTGCAAATCATTGATAGTCAGGCCCAGAGTATCTGGACAAAGGAACGTCCAAACATAACTATTACTATTAACTTACTTAGGCCAAATTAAAGCAATAATGGCTTAACAAGTATAAGAAAGTGCTCAGATCAAGATTATGTATTTTTCTGGGACAATGGCCCAGGAACAGATTTCTGTCAGGAAAGAACCACAGGCAATTTACCTTTAGGCACAGCTGTTGCTCTAATGTTGAGTTGTCTCAAATGGGAACTGCAATAGGAGATCTACTGGTGAGGTACCAACTCCCTAAGATTGGCTTAGACTTGTCTCCTCCTCACAATGAGTGAGTTCACATGAATATCTCTAGAGTATAGCTGGAGTAGCAGGAGTGAAGTAAAGATACAAAGCCCTATTCTTGGCAGATTTGGAGCAAATGACATGGGCACAGATTCTGGTGAAGGTCTGCTGTTCCTGGTGGGGGTACATGAGATGATGCTGATGATGTAGAGTATGTTCTTGGACATTTGTAATCTCATCTGACATACAGATAACGATTGATCACAATGCTATAACCTTCACCTCATTGAACTACCTGTAACAAATGCATTTCCTTTTGTTATCGTGGCAATACTATTACCTATTACCCTTCATGTCTTTAGGTGTGTTACAATTGTACTGAGTGTATAACGTCAGTTAATTAAGAATAATTGCAGTTACAGTTTGGTTAGGTGTTAGATTTGTTGTGCATGAACATCTTGTGTTTTACAGTTCCTCCCTGCTCCATTTAATTGTTCATGTGTGGCATACATAAACTGTACATCTGTGGTTAAAGGAAGGAAGTTGTTGCCAAAGTGACATTCACTGTTGGGAAATGTGTGTATACAACTTATTTGCGTAGGTGTCACTTGATCTTCAGCATTTATTTTTTGCATTACATTTTGGCATTAGTTCTTTTGACTGCGTACCTTTTTACCCATGTCAAAAATCTAAAAAATTGAGACCCACTCTAAATGCTGCCCCATGCAAGATACAGGGGGTTCTAGCAGAGCCTTGTCGGTATCCCGTCAGTAATACCGCCGGGATACTGCTGACACAAATAGCATTACCGCTACTCGGTCCAAAGCTATTAGTGCAGAATCACGAGTAGCAGTGCATCAGTAAGTTCCCATTCCACATTCGACCCAATGGGGTTGAGAGTGCTATTATCGCCGGCGCACTTAGCACCGACCTAATAGAATAGAAAAATGGGCGGAAAGTGGAACATTTTACCTCCAAATAATGGCTTGATGTAAAACTCCAAACTTTCCACCCAACTCATGATTTGGGCAGCCCTTAAATGCTGCGGTAATAGGGTTACCGCAGCATTTAAGGGCTGAGTCCAAACTCGTGATGATGCCCAATGTCATTAGCCAGAACCAGGAAATCGCCGCTGTGGGGAATGGGCTTTAGACACCGTAGTTGTGTGAGGTGGGAAGTGGGGTGAGGGGGCTGGAGGGTTCGTGGGAGGGTGAGCAGGGGCCATGGCTATCACAGGGGGGTGCATGACTTGTTTGGCTGCCCCTGGCACAGGGGCAGGGAGGCATATATGGGAGTTCAGGGGATAACCCCTTTCCCCTGATTGATCATGTCACAGCGATAATGTGGCGTTTGGCAGTGAAACACCCTGTTAGACAAACATTGCCTTGTTGAAAGCCACACCAAATTGGGTTTGTGACATAGAGGCTCCATTTTATTAGATTATCAGTGATGCACTTGTCACTTCTTTTTTATAAATTGTGCATCTACGGACAAACAGAACAATTTTAGAACTCAAATGGAGCGCAAGTCATAAATGACATTGAATAGGAGTATGATGTGGGTAGAGCACATCTGTGGTATGTAATTTCCTCCTATTCAGTTTATCTATGCAAATCAGCCTCAGTAATACAGTGAGAGTTCACTTATATTCATAGTAGCAAGATGTGAAAAAGAATGCAACTTGTCTAGCACTTTTTAACATAATAGTTTCAGGAGTTTTTGAATTTTGAGAAGGACTATTCCCATTTCGCTTGGGAACCCAGATCAGTAGAATATTGTGTGAGAGCGAGGGGCCATCAAGCCCCTTGCGTCCTCTACTTCTCAGTACAAAACTCAGACCAAGTGCCTCCAGTAGTGGGTTCGCCCCTTGCCCTTATGCGATGTTAACTTTGGTTGACTTTCGTGTAGATGGGACCTAATAGAATAGAAAAATGGGCGGAAAGTGGAACATTTTACCTCCAGATAATGGCTTGATGTAAAACTCCAAACTTTCCACCCAACTCATGATTTGGGCAGCCCTTAAATGCTGCGGTAATAGGGTTACAACGGCATTTAAGGGCTGAGTCCAAACTCGTGATGATGCCCAATGTCATTAGCCAGAACCAGGAAATCGCCGCTGTGGGGAATGGGCTTTAGACACCGTAGTTGTGTGAGGTGGGAAGTGGGGTGAGGGGGCTGGAGGGTTCGTGGGTGGGTGAGCAGGGGCTGAGCAGGACACAGGGCATCCATTTTTGTACCCCCTTTCGACTCCATCTTGGTGACTAGGCCTCAATGCGATAGTACAAAAACGCTTCTCTTCCCTTTTCTCGCAGCAGCACGGCCAGGCGCGCAGGGCACAGGGCCCCTACCCTCGTTCTCACTCTGACTGTAAATCTCTGCGGGTCCATTCTCACGCTGAAGCCGGAGATGCTTGCAACACATAATAAATGTAACACATCACTCTTCCTCTGAGATCACTGTCCTGCATGTGAACCAGCATGAGCTAAGCACATAGCTCATCCATCTCCACAAACGTGTCCTTGCCCCTCCCGCACCCTCGCTGTTGGAAACTTACTGCTAGCGTGACCCTCTGTCCCTGCAAGATATTCCTTTCATGTGCCAGACCACTGACCACGCCATGATGTCCACCCAGCAGATCCCCAACTAACATTAGACCCCTGCTGCAGTATATTGTTGCCTACTACTAACAAATGCCACATACCAGAGATTCTTATGAGTACAGACCTTAACTTCAACCAGTGTATTATAGAGGTCAAGACCCTTAACCTAAGACTTGTATCATCCAATGTTATTGATAGTATAGATATATGTGTGACTTTTATAGAGACATGATAAACTACTGAAGGACTTTGATCAATTATTATTTAGTGCATGAATTTTTTGAGAATATATTATGTTATCTTAGATAGTGACCACCCCACCTCCCAGCGACCTGACCTTCACCCAAGTGGAGCACAGATGACAGACGTCAATCCTCCCACCAACCAAGCGACCAACCTAGATGAAGAGATGCCACCCCCCCTGAGACATCGAGTGAACTGACCAATCCGGGACCAACATAGTATCCTATGTTAGTTGCGTCATTTACCTTATAAAATGGAATGTAATGATAACTTGTGCAGAGCGCTCTCAGATATCTCTTGAATACTATTCATTAGATAAACCTTGCTTTGGACTCTCGCAGCCTGCTTTCTTTGCCTTATTCCCCATCAGGGGTGTGTTTGTTTTATTCTTTTGCACGTCAAAGACAGGGAGGGCACAAACAATTCTTCAAAGTATAGACGTGTTGTTGGTAGTAGGTGACCGTTCTTATTGCTTTGCTGTTTTAAGAAAAGCCCAGATAAAAACGAGTTTGCTGTTTGGCTATTAGGATTACAAAAAAACAACATCAATAAGAGTTATGAAATATGTACCTGCCAGTTCAGACAATTTGAATAAACTGTCCTCATTTAGAATGTGCTTACATACCGGGGTTACAATAAACATGTTTAATTATTTCGGGCTTTTCTGTTCAAACCATTTGTGTGCAGATGCGGTTGCTTCATTATGCATCTTTAGCCAATGCTTGGCAAATTTAATGTGTTTTACATTATTGACAGAGGGAAATAAAAAAGAGTTTTCTAAAAACGAGTTAATTACCGCTAATACGTAGAGTTATAAATATGCACAATTTGAAAATGAATTAAGTTTGTAGCAAAATTATATTGTGCTGATAAATTAATCTTTGTTTATCATTTTCAGCATTTGATTGCAAATTCAAATGAAAAGCAATAATAATGTGAAGGACATGCCGTCCTGTTATGTTAATTGACTTTGAGCTTTGACAACTTAAGTAGGTGGGTGTAAGTCCGATTCAGTTTGCAAGTAACCAGCTAATGCATAATAACAGGCTGATTTGACAATGTAGTAATTTCTGTATGCATAAATAAGGCAAACAATTGATGCGCACAATAGGTGTCACTCAAAAAACAAACCACGGCTATTCTGCCTGCATTTCTAAATCTCAAGCGGATATTGACATTTCTGTTTCCTATTTTCCATTTCATAACAGGGCTTTTAAGGGCTTGTCAAGGTGAAATACACTAGCATCACACATGTGGACACTGGGAGCCCATCATACATCAGTGGCTGTAGGATGCTCTTGACACTAATATTTGTAAAGGTGATGGCCGGTTTATCATTTGCTTTGGCAAACAAATGTGCTGGAAACCACTGTTTATATGGTGCTCCATGGATTTCTGACAATCAGAAGTAAAATAAAAATAAAAATTGCATCCTCTATACACAAAATATGCTTTCACTATGGGCCTCATTACACGGACGGCGGTGGACCAAGGTGCTATTAGCACCTTGGTCCATGCCAGTAAAATACCGGCACCGCCTTGGAGGAAAGGGGAATTACCGCCCTATTCCAAGGTTGGTGGGGCGGTAATTCCCCCATTGCCCTTCCGCATTCCCATTTTTGCCCCATAGGGCATAATGGGAATTGGGAAGGTGCTAATTACGGCACCGCAAATTGCGGTACCGTAATTAGCTCCCTGGTCCCTTTGCGGGTTGGTTTTTAATGCCTGCAAAAAGCAGGCGTTAAAGTCTCCAACCTGGAAAGGGACCTCGTAGTAAGGCGGTAAGGGTTAACGGTCACCGGTACCATTAACGGTGACCGTTAACCCTTACCGCCGTCCGTGTAATGAGGCCCTATGTGTTTTTTTTTCTTTTCTTTATTGTGCAATATCTGGTTAATCACAAAAACTTAAGCACAAAGCTAAACAATGAATTAATCCTTATAAAAAGTTAATCATATTTCAATGCGTAAATGGTACATATATAAAGTTTTAACATACTAGTTTTTGGAATTCTTTCCATATATAAAAAGCAGAGGCCGACAATATCATCAAATCCGCGCTGTACAGATAGGAACAGAATTAGTCCAGTTCAATGTTCGATATTTCAGTAACACATTTACTATAGCCTTTTAACTAGATCTTTTTCAAGATTGAACAAGTGGTTAGAATATGTTGTGCAGACTCTAATTTACCCTGACATAGGCGACAAAGTCTAGCTTCCAATGGTATTTTTTTTCCATGCCCCCGAAAGTTCCTCAGTCTGAAGCAGGTTCAATAGCATTAGTAATATGAAGCGCTTCAGATCATGTGAACTATGTATGGCCAGATAGGTTTGAGGGCTGGTGACAGAAAAGCTTTGGGTGGTGAATTCACTATGTCTCCTAATCTTCGCAAATTTTATCCCAAAGACATGATTTCTTTCTTCACTAATGTTTCTATATTAGGAGCCATCAAGGCCACCTCTAGTGGGAGGTCCAAGATGGCCAAATAATGTAGTGCACATTGTTTAAGTTCCTTATAGAGCCGATTATTGCACTGCTTTTCCTGTTGATCCTTTCCAATTAATAGTTGTAACAGAGTCCTATTTATAGCACTAGAGGTGATCCTTAGATATAGCAAAGTGCATTGAGTGAATACTGGCTCGGTAGATCTCCAGCATTGCCATCACATTTTGCCATCCCAGCTTCACTATATACTGCCTTACTATGCACCATTTCCTCCATATTCTGAGGTACATGAAATGCTCATAGAAGTGTGCGGTAGGTTTTAATTTAATAACAAAAGCCAAATAAGAGTAGTCGTCTACTATGGACAGGGTAGTATCTTTGATCTTCCAATTAAAGGATGTTTTTTTGGTATGTCTCAATCAAAACACGTTATTTTTGATTTTGATAAGTTAATGAACATTCGATTTTTTCCTGCATAATCCTGTAATGTCCCCATTGAACATTGAAGTCCAATTTGGGTCTGATCAAATAGGATGGTGTTGTCTGCGTAAGTCAGGAAGGCCATGGGAACATCATTAATTTTGGGTGAAATTTGTGGGCTGATTTGATAGAATGTATCATGTCAGCCACATATAGATTGTATAACATAGGCACCAATGTGCAGCCTTGCTTCAATCCACGGTTAGAGAGATTAAAACCCGTCAGCTCACCATCCTGATTTAATCGTACCACAATCAACGTGTTTGTATACAATTGTTTAATGAAGTGCAACAATTGAGGCTCTATCCCACAAGACACCAGTTTCTGCCACATTAGTGGGTATGAGACTAGATCAAAAGCTTTATTGAAGTCGATTTAACAACAGAATAAATACTGGGAGGTGACTGCCGCTTCTGCAATTAAATATTGCAAGGTGGAGATGTTGTAGATTGTACCATAGCATTTTCTTAATCCCATTTGAGCGGGACCTAGTAGTTCCTTTTTTATTGACCACGTTGTTAATTTTCTCAAAAATATAGTGGCAAAACATTTTTGCCTGCAGTCCAACATGGCTAATAGTCGATAGTTTGATAGAACAAGTTGATCCCCTTTTTCAAAGAGCGGTATAAGTATTGACTTAATCGAGCTATTAGGGAGACTCCCTGTAGCCTCAATTTAAAAAAAAAAATATTCAATAGTCTATTTGACCAAAATTGGGGATTGACTTTGTAGAATATGTTAATTTTTCTGTCAAGCCTGTGGGCTGTCGAGGGCTGTAGACTGCTTATCATGTTATCAATGTCGTCTGGATCAGTCTTCTAATATGGTATAATCTTTCCTAATAGGGGACTTTCTCGTCTGCTTATCTTCTTTATGATTGTAGTATAATTCAGTAACATAGGAATTCCAGGCACTCTCAGCAATAGGGTTTAATTCAACCACACTAATATCTGCTTTGGCATTGTTAAAATGGGCCCAAAATGTAATTTTGTGGTTAGTTTTGAGTAATATGTATAACAATAGCCACTTAGTGTTCTGCAAAGAATGTTAATGCATCCACAGCCAATTTTTATATTCTGTATTAAGGACAGTTTACCACACCGTTTTTTGTATAGCAGCAGAAGCCCCTATCTTCAGCTATTGATTTGCAGTAAATGGATTTCCTCTGCTGTAATAATGTGTCAAGCAGAGCATGATTCTGACTTCAATGGTTTCCCACTAATTTGTTTGTAGCCATTCGGGTGCAATGTCAATTGTTTTCTTTCATTGCTTCCATTTTCCAATGGATTTCAGTCATCCATTTGATGAAATCATCTTGATTTAAATATATGCTCCCATTAACATCTTTTTTTTTTGCTGCTGTCCAAATTATGCAGTTGCCCTGATTGTAAATTATTATGCAGCTGTTGTAGAACATAATTGGTTGTTGGTCCCCCATGTTAACTGTCCATGAAAGCAGACAAAGGTCACTTATCTTATTTGGGTGAATTCACATGTTGTTGCAGCCTATAGCTGTTTTAGCATCTGTAAAAACATAATCTATATGTGAGCATGCCTAGCCATGAGTCCAAGTATAAGTGTCCTCACAATTATTCTCTTGTGTAAAAATTTAATATTTTAATATGTCTGATTTAAAAAAAAACAGTAGCCAATTCCGATCCAGCGAGCCCTACTCGTGCTGGTCTAAATGTATGTCGTTTACATTTAGATCTCCAGCAATCAATACTCTGCAATTAGGGTATTTTTCATACCAGCTTATGAGGACCTCCTCGATGGCCCTCTGTGTGATTTTTGTATACACACCCATAGGAGGGTCATATATATTCACAATTAATATCTTCTGTGATAGATTATCTTTTGTATTAAATATGCCACTAAGAAATTGCGGGGTATTGAAGTGTTCAGCAAATAGTTCAATTTGCAATCTAGTTTTACAACCAATAGCCAGCCCACCCCTAGCTCTGCCCCTTACAGATGGTATGGCTAGGTTATGCAGCATTGTATATCCATCTTGAAGGGGTAAGTAGCGAATGTCTCCTGCAAGAGGAACAGGTCTGCTACCAACCGGTGACGCATATGCATACGGGTGTACTAGGAATGAGCTGTACATCGCGTATTCCAAAGTAGCCATGTAAGATTTTGCTTTTTTCTAGGTTGTCACTTCATGCTGTAAGGCATCGTCTCGGGAGTCCAATGTGTGGTCATCTAAGACTTTCCGTCCAATGAGCAAGATGCCAGTAGAATGGAATGTCCAGAATGTTCAAGGTCTTGCTCTTTTCAATTCAGCTGTTTTCTTTTCCTTGAAATGAACCATTTTCTTTGCTTTCCGACAGCTTTCACAATGTTGTATTTATTCATCCATTCCTAAAATCTAATGGGTGTTTAGAAAAATAAAGGAATTTCAGGAAATGTTCTATTAGTAATGTTACTGAGGTATGTATGTGTGATGACTGATATGTTTTACAGAATTGGCAGTAGCAACTCTGCAGTTATGGTTATGTAGGACTCAGCTTAGAGCACTTATTTAAAAAAAGAATGGTAGGGTGTCAAGAAAAGAAAACAGATACATAGCTGTGGTTTATAAAGTAACACTACTTCCACCACCGGAAAACAAGCATAACTTTTCCTTCGCCTCTGCTGTTCATAACCCTACATATACCAACACAGAAGACATTTTACATACCCAAACTTTGAATCAGACTTCAAGAACGAAAAATACAATTTAACAAAAGGCTTACCAAATGTTAACATATTAAGTGAGGGGCAAGTGAATACAAACATTAACTTCTCATGTGAGAAATAACATTATAAAAATGCAACCTAACAACTATGAACATTAAATAAAACATCTGACTTTTCAGGGGAATTATCATACGAGGAGACATCATGAGAAGTACATGACAGTGGCCACAACTTCAAGTTTGTCCAGCAGGGCTCTAATACTCTCCAGCCAGTATCACCAATACTGAGTATGGGGGTGCAACAAAATAGTGCAGGTAAATCCATTACTGCCACTTTTACCGCACTGCCAAATTACAAGAACACAGAACCAGTGGAAATTCCTCTAGCAATAATTTCTGTTGACACATTTATTGCATGCAGAATTACTACCTAAAATAACCAGTGGTTACAAGGTGAAACATTACCTAAAAACCACCAACAAACAGCAATAATACCTCCAAAATTGCATTGCAGTTACCTCCACCTCAGATGTGGAGGTAAATGCATGCATGTGATGGAAATAAGCCACAGATGCATCCACAAGAGTATTTAAGTCACACACCTTTCACAAAACCCACTTTGAAGCAACATGCAGCCCATGGCGGACATGGATTATGGGCTCTGCAATTTGATGTTGTATTTTGAGCTGCAGAGACATGCAGTGCACCAGCTGCTAAGCAGCCTTCCTTTGCAAAGTCAGAGGAGATGAGCCATGAGGAAACCACCCATGCGCTGGGTCAGACCCTCACCCTAGTCAATGATGGATGCCCATATAACCACACTCTACCGGCTGAACAGGGACACCATAGCTGAGCTGCTCTGCCTCTTGCAGCTAGACATACAGAGTGGGATCAGGTTCAGAACTCCCGTCCCACTCCTGTTGAAGCTGGGGGCTGTTCTGGCTTTTCTAGCTATGGCATATTTCAGAACACAGTTGGGATGCTACATGGCATGTCAAAAGTATTTCCACAGAGCTTAATGCACTAATGCAACATGCACAAAATCACATCACTATGCCCACTACCCCAAAATAAGTGCATGCAACTGCATGAAGAACTCAAACTCTGATTTTTCATCTCATTGCTGATATTTATTAAATGAAAGGTGAATACTCCTATCTTTCCCAATTCACTCAACAAACATACTAAGGTGCTTGTCAGTCATCAGTAAGGGTCAATTTAAGATCAGTACGCAGTAAAAACAAACCTATCCGAACCTTACCACTATTAGAACAACAAAAGCACAGGAAAATTACTCCCTTCGCCTGTGAGTTGGTTCTACACTAAGTTCAGTTCAATAACGTATACTCGGATAGTTCTTGGTAACTACCTTGATCAAATAACAAAGGTCTGATAATGGTTTCTTCAAGGTTTGAACTTTCAATTTCACTTGATTACTCTTTGTTTACTTCTTGTTCTCCTCTTGTGTTTGCCCCTCTCCTTTCATGGGACAAGTGTATTCCTTTCTCTTCATTCCAATTTAAGAATTTTCCTTCATTCAATGTGCAATCTTTATATTCATTGGGATGTGTTTGAGGTTCTGGTATTGATTTTCTTGTCATTCATTCACTCTTAATACTTTATCTTGACTGGGATGAGTATGAGCATTCCAGTAAATATTCTCACTCTCTTCTTTTAATATTCATACCTTATCTTGACTGGGATGAGTATGAGTGTTCCAGTCATGATTCTCACTATCTTCATTTACTCTTGCTACTTTGTGTCGACTGGGATGAGTATAAGAGTTCCATTAATGATCTTCGGTCCCCCTCCCGGGTCTCCCGCTTTCCCCATTACCTTGATTGTTCAGGGATAACATCACTGGGGTTAGTAACATGCTGGGACCCTCTCCTTCTCTTGTCAGGTTGGCTGCTCATGTGTTCGGTAGTGTCACATACAGTGTCTCCATTGTTTCTTTGGTCAGTTTGATCAATGACACCTCAATGGAAGTTGTATAAGTGTTGTTCAGGGACCTTCTGGTCCACCACAACTTGCTTCCTGTCACGTCAACACTTATCTGTCACTCAAACTTAGGACAGTTTGTATCCACCTAAGTTTCTCATGTCTCCTCTCCTTTCTAATGCCACGTATTGGAAGGTGCACTTAGGCTTCTTGCTAGCATCAGACACTACACATCCAAATTTCCTTCAGTGTACCTCTGCCAGCTGATTCGAAAATCAATACGTTTTATGACACTGCCATGGGACATCCCCAGCGTATTGCCAAAGCCCATCTTCTCTGTTTGATTCATACTCTGTATTCTTCCAGTGGTTTTCATCAAATCAGTACTATATATGTTTTCCTTCACTGGTATAATTTGAGTGTTTGGTAGACTATAGAATATTCTGGTTTGTTCTTAATATCTTTCTTCATTGGATGTTTTTGAAGGTGGGTTAGTGATATGTTGCTTAGGGAGTTCCTCATAAGAATGGCAGTCCTTGTCCCCAGAAGGGGAGTCTCTCCCAGCGAGGTCCCACTTGCCTCTACCACTAGGGAGGGTATTGTGGAGCAGGCTCACCTCCCTAGCCTCACAGGGAAAGGCTCCTCTCTGGGGAGAAGTGATAGAATCCTTTGATTCATCACTTAGCCCTTCACTTAGTTTACTGGTTTCCCTTTATTCATTGATAGGAAAACGACTAAGGAAGTCTACATTTCCCTGTTCTGGTCCCTTTCGATGTTACACTGTGAAGCAGAATGACCTCAGGTCTTAGAACCATCTCATTATTTGAGTTCTGGTATCTTTTCTTAACTCATTCTCAGGGGAGAGTGATTGGTGACCAATCAAAATGTTCTTACAGTTAAATAGTATATGAGCTGTAGTACAGCACACTTGATCACCAAGGCTTCCAACTCAATGGTGGCATAATTCTGTTCCCTTGGAAAGAGCTTCCTCCTGATGTGCAAAACCAGGTGCTCTATATCATCATATTCTTGGGATAACAGTTCCAAGAACTGTTTTGGAGGCATCTGTTTGAAAGATGACCTCTTGTTTAAAATCCAGTACCTTCAGTACAGGTTTGCCACATAGAATGTTTTCAGCACATTGCAACTTGCTTAAACTTCACTGTTCCATATTAGCTTTTGAGGTAATGCATTTTTGAGCTTGACTGTGAGGATAGTGGCTATGGTGGAGTACATGAATAGCAGGTTAGCCCCTAAAAAGCACAAAGTTCCCTCTTAGTTTTGGGCATTGGAGTCAGTTGGTCAAAGTTCTCTCTTTTTGAGGTTGGACCAAACCATTGCCTATGAAGAAACCCAGATTGTTCACTGCCGACTATGCCAAGTGGCACTTCTGGGTGTTGACAGTCAATCCATACTTTCTTAGGGGCCTGATAAGTTCATAAAGATGGAAAACATGGTCTAGCCAAATCTCGCTGTGCACCACTATATCTTCGAGATATGCCCCCAAAGTGTGTAAATGGTGTCAAGACCCTATTCATAAGGCGGTGGAAAGTGGCAGGTGCCCGTAAAGGCCGAATGGTAGGACCTTAAATTGAACACCTGAGGGATTGAGATGGACTTACCAATACACTTTTGTGACATCAATCAAGGAGATATATTTTGCAGACCCCAACTTGTCAATTAGATTGTTTATCTGAGGCATCGGATAATTATCAAATAGGGTGATCAAATTAAGTTTTCTAAAAAATGAATGCAAAGTCTCCATGATTGATCAGGTTTTGCCACTAACAATGATCAATGACCAAGCGCTCTCTGATGGTTCAATAATATCAGCTTTTATCATATCCACCACCTCTATTATCTATTATGTTCATCTTGGATTCAGTCATCCTCTAGTCTCTTAACTTTACAATTTTGACCTGAGGTGTTATAATGGTGTGAAAGTTTGTAATTCCCCCTGGTTGATCCACGCATACATCAGCAAACTGGGATATTAAACCCCCAATGTCTGCCTGCTAAGGTGGTGATAGATCTGCGGAAATTAAATTATTTTCTTGGCCAACATCAGTGAGAAGAGTGGCTATCATTACTGTGGGGCGATCGCTGGAATCTACACTCCACTCCTTGATGAGTGATGAGTTTGACATGATATAATTGTGTCTTTTGTGTTGTGTCGGGTTGGGAAATAAGGTAATGAAAAGGGCCCTACTTCTCAAGGACTTTATATGGGCCAAACCACTTTGATACCACTTTATTTTCTAATGTTAGCAGCGAGATTGTGACTAATTGTCCTGCAGAGAATGTGCAGGGGTAGCCTTTCTATCGTAGTTAGTCTTCTGATGTTTTTGGGCCTGTCATAAATGTTTTCAGACAATTTCTCTTAATTTTCTCATGTATAGATGCAAGTTATGTGCATTTTGAAAATTTGGCAGATTGGTCTCCTTTCTCTCTTCCCATGTCTCTTTAAGCAGATCCAACACATCCCAGGCTCTGTACAATAAAGTTATTCATATAGGGAATACTCCAAAGGAGCCGGAGGTATTTTCCTTATGGAAAATAGAAACCACAGGGTCACAGTCCCCAGGTGTTCTCATCTGCCTCTACTAGTTTGTGCAGAATCCATTTCAGCACTTCATTAAAACACTCCACTAGGCCATCAGTCTGAGGGTGATATACCAAAGTCCCTAATGTCTTTATATGAAGGCTTTCTTTTACCTTGCACATGAGGTGGGGCATAAAAGTGATGCCCTGGTCAGTCAGTATTTCCATTGGGAATCCTAATCAGGAGAGGAATTGTATTAAATGCTTCAGGATTTGTTGTCTAGTATTGTTTCTGAATGGGAAAGCTCAATAGATAGGTGGCATAATTGATGATGACCAGAATGCATTCCTTACCCAAATTAGATGTTTCTAGGAGCCCCAATTTATCCATCGCTATCCTGGAAAAGGGAATATCAATAATGGGGAGCGGTTGTGGAGGGGTCGGTGCAACTGGGGTGGTTGCAGTTCTCTGAGAGATGTTACATGTCAGCACAAAGTTCTTAACATCTGCAAAAAACCATGGGTGTAACTTGAATTTGATTTATGACAAGTCCTTGATGGCTTGAGGACAAGTGAGAATGGGCTTGCTCTAATACCACTCTGCTATGGCTTTGGGGTATTATTAATTGGCCCCAAGGAGTTCTCTCAAGGGTAATAGCCCCTTGAGAAGAAGGGACAACCTGACTCCTTCCTTCCTCCTCCAGGATTACTTTTGCGAAAGCCTCTGCCAGTATCGTGTCCCTTCTATGTGCAAATGCCAAATCTGGGAGGAGACCGACTTCCTCAGTCTATGGTGGAGGTTGGTCTATCTTAGGTTTATCAACTTCCCCAGATCCCTGAGTACCTCTCTCGCTGTCTTTCTGGGTTTGTACTTCCTAGATTGTTCCTGTGATTAAGTAAGAGGACTTTAACATCACTCCGATTATGGGGATCAATGATTCCTGCCATCATGTCTAATCCATGTTTCCATGCTTGTCCTGTTTTTGACGCTAGCCATATGTGTGTTCCCTTAAAGTGGGATTACACTAACCCAGTTGGGATTAGATGTCTTTTTCCAGACAGTATTATCACTTCACAAGTACTCTGCAAATCAAAGCCAATAGACACTGCTGTGTCTACCGTAGGTATATGGGCCTTGCTGCTTAGTTTTATAAACTGTAGGGTCCCCCACTTTTATCAGTTGTTCGTAATCCACCTCTTATAACCATGTGTGGGGTGTCAGAAGAACACAGACTCTGATTTTTCATCTCACTGCTGATATGTATTAAATTAACATTGAAATATCCTATATTTACCTATGCGAGGGGTGTTCCCTACCTAAAAAAAACTAATTAAGGTGATCGTATGTCTCCAGTGAGAATCCAAATCAAGATCTATCCACTGTTCAAAATAACCTATCCTAGCCCTACCACTATTAGAATAACACAAGCACAGGAGAATGACTCCCTTCTTCTGTGAGCCAGTTCTACACTAAGTTCAGTTCAATAAAGGTTTCAATTATCTCTTTCACTCGATTACTCTTTCTTTCCTTCTTGTTCTCCTCTTGTTTTATTCTAAGTGTGTTTGCTCCTATACTTTCAGGGGTCAAGCTTATTCCTGTCTTTTCATTCAGATATATGATCCCCCCTTTATTCAATGGTTACTGTTTATCTTGACTGGGAAAGGTTTATCTTGTCATTCATTCACTCTTAAAACTATATCTCGACTGGGACAAGTAGGAGTGTTCCAGTAATGATCTTCAGTCTCCCTCATGGGTCTCCCAATTTCCCTGATACCCAGATTGTTCAGGGATAAAATGACCTGGGTAACTAACAGTCTCTGACCCTCTCCTTGACTTGTCATGTTTGTTTCTTGTTACTTCGGTAGTTTCACATATAGTTTATCTGTTCTTTCTTCGGTCGGCTCACTCCGTGACACCTCAATGTTTCCTTCAGCGTATCTGTGCCAGCTGATTCAAAACTTGCGGGTTCTCTCTCTACTAATGTCTCTGCCTCTAAGTTTTCTGATGCTGCCATTTGAATCCCCCCAACATAATGTCAACGTTCTTATTCTCTGTTTGATTCATACTCTGTATTCTTCCAGTGGTTTTCTTCATCTCAGTACCATATATGTTTTCCTTCACAGGAATAATTAGTGTGTTTGGAAGACAATATCCGTTTATATTTTATTCTTCATATTATTTCTTCATCTGATGTTTTTGAAGATGGGTTAGTAATGTGTTGCTTAAGGAGTTCCTCATAAGAACTGGAGTCCTTGTCCCCAGTCAGGGAAGTCTATGTCAATGAGGTCCTGCTCGCTTCTCCCCTAGAAAGGGTATTGCAGAGTGGGCTCACCTCCTTTGCTACACAGGGAAAGGCTCCCTCCTGGGGAGAAGTGATAGAATCCCACAATTTGTCACAATGTACCAAGACAAGTGTCTATCCCACATCCCACTTCCCAATGTGATTGGCTTAATAGACTGCACACATGTGGCATTGGTACAACCTCAGGCACAGGAGCAAATGTCCCACTACAGAAAGCAGTACCATTCTATGAATTCACAAATGGCATACAATGCTGATCTACCAGTGAGCCAGTGCTGTGCCCATTTCCCAGGTTCAACACTTGATGCCATGGTCTTCAGGAACAGCACAATGCCAGAGAACATGGACTCTCACAGAGACCATCATTCATGGATATTGGATAAGTAGCAACAGTGAGAAGGCAAAATACATGTGGACCGAATAATGAGAAGGGATGAATGTGATGGCAAAGGACACAGGAGCGATGACATAAGCATATAATAAATGGACAAAGTAATCTATGTATGTGATGCATGTAAGTGCAACAATGGAAGCCTACATGGGGCACAAAGAGGTACACTCCACAGCGAACAGCTTATTGCCCACATCACACTCTCCCTTGGGCACAGTGTGACATGAGATGCGCTGATAATAGGGTACATAGGCTGCAGTGGTGTACATCCCAGGATATTTGACAATAACCACCTCACGCTAACAAACACAAAGGCAAACAAATAACAAAATTCTAAAACTATGCCCATCAAAATGACAAATCAAAAGTAGTAGCAGGCCAGTGAAATTGAATGGAGTAAGGGCGATGCTACACTTGTGATAAGGTGGCAAACCATTTACCATGCAGCTGGATTAACAATATTCCTTCAATATCAGTCATTGTAAGGCCCAAACACCCCTAATGTCATGCAGATCAAGGCTCCATGTATGCCTGATGATGTACCTGATGGACAACAAAACCATCCTGCACTGTAGAATAAGGCCTGTGTACACAACAATGTTCTCTGACCTATTGCAGGTGACTAATGCTATCCACTTCTGCCATGTCTGATGACACCCATCAGGAGTCCAACAACTCTCCAGGAGTTGGTGTACAGCGTGGCACATACAGAGACCAGAGTGTACACTGGATACACATTTGGCCTGCTCAAGGGAACATTCTGGTGCCTCTACAGGACTGGAGGGACACTCATGTACTGTCTTGAGAATGAGGGGAAGATGGTCATGGTGAGTGAAATGCTGCACAACACATGCATTCAGAGGAATAGCCCTATACCCCTGCAGGACACATTGGCCACTCAGACTCTGACTTAGACACTGCTGATGCTGGTAATCAGAGGCCATCATCCACAATGAGTTAATTCAGAACTTTTTTGAATCCCTTTGTTTTTACAATGCACTGTAATAGTAACCGTATCCGTAAAGCTCAATAAACAGACCAACCCATTCTCAACAATTTGCTTACCATCCCTAGGTATAAAATACAGAAAGCAGGAGGCTGCAGCTTCACAGCGGTTCCACCCAAATGGTGGAATTCCCTCCCTACTCAACTTAGAAATTACAATTCTTTCTGGTCATTTAGAAAAAATCGAACAACCCTTATCTTTAGGACCCCCTTCATTAGTCACACAGACTCTTAGATCAGTCCTCCAATGTCTAACGTGTAAGAATATGATGAAAAAATGTAATGCAATGCATAAATGTGTAAATATGTAAATTTGCAATAAACGTGTAACCTGTACTACTAAAGGATCTGTAAAAGAAGCTATGAAAACTTGTAACCATACTGCTAAGTAAGACTTAGTGACTAGTTGCCTTTGGGCTGTGCACACTTTACAAATAAATAAATAAATGAAATAAATGTAAGGTCACTAGATATACCATTACTGGAACAAGGTAGGTAATGATAATTCTGTATTGCAGTATTACCACCAAACTTGGAATGGGGGATTACGCACTAGGGCTACACTTTGTGTCCTCATTTGGTCAGAAACCACATTCACAGCCACTCTCATTGTAAGTCTAGAAATCGCTTTGATGGTGGGGGAATAGACAGAGCGAGTAACTGTGTAGCATCATGACCTGAAACTGGAAAATGGCAAATTATTAATGCTGTAAGTGATTTCAACCCGGCACTTCACCTAAGTCAATGCCTAGCGTGGGATGCACAGCTGAAACCCTTAATTAATTATTTGTGTCTATAAGTTATTTTATTTCTGAACAATGTACCACTTATATCACACCCCTCTCTTGGAATCCCCCACGGTCACACTGAACCAGGAGGCAGGCTGGTTTGCAAAGTTAAAATATTTGTTTATGGATGGCACAATATACATATCACACTATTTGTAATAGTTATACAATGATCACCAATGGGGTGATGTCACACTAACAATCTCTTTAATCACAAGGAGTAATGATGGGAAAAATAATGCAGCATAGAAATAATACCTTTGTGTGTTCAATCAAATGGCAATGTGGTTAATATTTCCCCTGCACACCCCTCAATCCCCCCAATATACAATATAAAGAATATAGAAGGAGAGAGTACAGGTTTCAGAAATGCAGAATTCAAGCAAATAGTATCAATCCCAATTTTCCCCAGCAAACACAGAGAGAGAAACAGGAATGATTGCAAACTTGTCAAAATGGTTTTAAACTTGGTTTGAATGGAATGGTAAAAACACTGAAAATGGCTTTAATTCACTGAAATGGTTGAAATACTAATGGAAGCCACTTTGTATGGTTTCATACAAGAACTAACAATGAGTGGAGAGTGAGAAGCAAGTAGAAAACTTAATTAAGAGGTCGGGTGCAATGTACAGCTATTTCACACGTTATAGATTTGAGCCAAACAAAAAATTCATGGCAAACTTTTCCGTGTGCAGTAAGCGCCATTGCGGAAAAACTCTAAAGACTTGGGATGCGGTTTTGGGTTCTTTAGAAAGCTTAGGATGTTATCTTCAAGTTTCTAGCATAAACGGTGAAGAAGTTATGGAGGTTTTGTGGAGGTCATTTTTTTCAGAAAGAGGCAAAATTACAAAACAAGAATGCGTTTTAAAATTACAAACAAGGTTTCTTTACACTAGGGGGAGACTATGAAGATACAAATTACACGACAGCACAGCCACCATACCAGGACATCACCGGATGGTTTTTGCCTCCCGAGACGCTCGCCTTCTTCAGAAAATATATCAGCGCAAAGATGATTTAACACTACTGGTACAGGAGATAATAGGGAATGAGATGGAGAGTTCAGGCAAGACAAAAAGGATTTCTAACAATACAGTTCTGGATATAATATGGGATGGATTTGGATAGGGATGACTTATGGACCATACATATGCTAGTGACAGTCCTATACTAAGGATACTCACTATATATTTTTGGACAGAAATGTCAGGGATTCAGGTCAGTCAAGATTTCTGGACAGGAATTCTGCTGGCACACCGGACTGGACCGCAAGGCGCTCTGGTCTGCAATCAGCAAGGCTCTCTGGACACCGCACGGTGGGACTGGACTGGATCCCTCTGGTTCTGGTTCACAGCTATCTGGTCACAGCTTGGCTCTACTGGGTTGGATCTTTGGATTCAGGAAATAATTCTTAGCTGGAAAGCAGCACAGCACAGCCAGGCTGTTCTTTGGTTCCCCTTAGAGGTCTGGGTAAATTCTGGGTTCTGGATTTTTAAAGGCCAAGCTGAGAATGGTTCAGCTTTGGAAATGGGCCTTTCTGCTTTCCAAGTTTCTGGAGTCTGGAATATGGATTTTTCTTGCAAAGTGCTCCGCCAGCAATTGGTTGGTGTGTGAATGTGTGTGTCTTTATTTATGTATTTTCTAAAGGGGTGGGTATGCTGAATTATCCTAAGCACACCCCCTACATATTCTATTGGCTAGAGTCTTTCCTCTCCCTTGATTGTAGAAGAAAGCAGAGTTTCATCATGACGATGTGGTTTATGAGGCAGGAAAACCCTCCCCTTTGTTTTTGCACATGAAATCTACTTTTCATATAATACATATTTACAATTTTACAAACTTGATAGCAATAGCAGATCTAGGTCACATATTTTGATGAGCAAAGATTCAGCCAAGCCCTGTCTCTGTAGGATCTTGGGTTTGAATTTGACACATTTTCTCACTTTTTGTCCGGGATACAATACCTATTTTGTCCAAACTTGGTACACGTGTGCGCATTGCATAGGGGCATACGTGTGTGAAGTTTTATATTTCTGACATCAATGCATTTGCTATAAAACCACAATTTCTACAGTTATGTCCCACAACATAGCACAGAGTTTTGGCACCTCTTAAAATGTGCCTCCGAAATTTAGATTCAGAAGTCTGGGGTTTCTATATTTTTAACAATTGTCCACCATACATTATCAGTCTTATTAGAAATCAGATTTTTGTCCTTTTGTGAATCCACAAAACTGTCTACCCCCGCCTCCAAAGGTTTCTTGTAGCTCAAGAGCAATCGCCGCCTTCTTCCTTCTGGCAGAGAGGACTGTTGACACCTTAATCTGCATATCCTTTCAGCCCAGGAAGGTCCTTTGTCTCTCCAAGAAGCAGCAGCCCAAATCTCCTCCCCTTTTCATCAACACCTGAATGTGATTTCCTGGCCTTTTGGTGGGAAGCAGAAGGGAGGTGTATTTCCCAGTGGGGGGAGCTTCTTTGTAGTTTTGGCTGAATCAGGCTTACTTTAAAAGTACATTTGTTAAATTTTTCTTTCTTGAAAATTAACTTACAATTTTAAAACAAACATCTAGAACAATGATTCTAGGCTCTAAATCATGCAGTTTAAATAGTGACGACCTAGTTTGCTCTTGATAATAAGTCACTTAGATATGAGACATTAGATCTTAGTGGTATAACTTTTACAGTTTTAAAACAGGCTTTTGAAACAGTCACAGGCGGCCAGATTTTGACAGCTTTCCCAGGCAGGCAAACTGGCTGTAATGTTTTTGTGACCAATTCAACTTTCCTGGATATTACAAATGCACAATAATTCCTTGTATTCCATAGCCTGGGACACCCAACAAGCAGATTGGATGTTTGCAGGTGTTTGGGACCAGCATTCTGTATTTTTTAGCAACCAAGAAAAGATTTAAAAGCGGATTTCAGATTTCTTTCAGCAAGCACTGCTTTTGATCTGTGCTCCATTTTTACATGTTGGACAGCCCAATGACATGTTTCAGAAGTGCAGTCTTCATTTCACCACTGACAACATGCATGGTAGATTTGGCAGCCATCTTTTTGTGCTTGGTAGAGCGCAATTTCGTTAGGTTTTGGTGCACATGGGATTTTTGCGGCCATTTTATTGATTCTGGTGCCACCAGCACACAGTGATGCCGCAGGGCAGAGCCTAGTGGGTCAATACATCCCACAAGCCCCCCCTCGCAATTTGACTTTTGACTGCCCGTCAAGGGGAAGTCACGAGATTGGGATGTTCAGTTTTCTTTTGGTCCAAGTGGAAAACATTTTCTGCTTCTCCCCTCAGCGGTGGATCGACAGGTTATCATCGCCAGTTTCAGATGGAAGTGTCTGGAGCGATACCCCGGGCCCCTTGGGTATTTCCTTCCAGTTCCCGAGTGGTCCTCCTTGGTTTTAGGATCCATGGTTTTAGTCCTAGGATGACAAAACAGAGCATATTTGTAGACATATACACTTTGACATATCAGGACAAACTTTTCTATTCACAATTTATTACTCATTTTCCCTGGTGGAATAGTTTTATAGTTGGAATTCTAGGGAACTGGAAGTCCTGCTCTGGGTTTCCAGATGAATGTTCTAGTTGCTGCAGAGTGTGCCTAGGATGGCAACACTTCAGTTGGTTGATATGGACCCACTTATCTTCCCCTCTGCCAAACTGCCTTTAGGGATACGGATTTTGTAGGTGACTGGTGAGATTTTGTCTACAATTTCAAAAGGAAAAATGTGCGCTGTTTGGCCTGGTTCCTTTGGAAATTGTATAAGAAGACCCGGTCTCCTACTTGGTATTCTTTTCTAGAAGTCTTAAGGTCATAGTGGGTCCCCATGCTGTCCGCAGATCTTTCTAGATTTCGCTGAGCATAGGCAAAAGCATGTTGAAGATGTTTTCTTAGATTTTAAACATATTCATAAGTTGTGGAGGCATTGATCAATGTCTGCTCTTGGGTCCTGTAGAGCAGATGCTGGGGAAGCACCATCCTGCGTCTAGTCATCAGTTCAAACAGTGACATTTTTGTTGCAGATGAAAGGGTAGATCTGTTGGCCATCAGGACAAGAGGTAGTCGGATGTCCCAACTTGCCCAGGAATCTGCCACAAACTTTTTTAATATGCTCATAATTGTCTTGTTGTATCTCTCCACTGCACCACTAGAGGCTGTCCAGTAGGCAATGGGCCTCATTACACGGATGGCGGTGGACCAAGGTGCTATTAGCACCTTGGTCCATGCCGGTAAAATACTGGCACTGCCTTGGAGGAAAGGGGAATTACCGTCCTATTCCAAGGTTGGCGGGGAGGTAATTCCCCCTTCCCCCATTGTCCTTCCCCATTTCCATTTTTACCCCATAGGGCATAATGGGAATGGGGAAGGTGCTAATTACGGCACCGCAAATTGCGGTACCGTAAGTAGCTCCCTGGTCCCTTTGCGGGTCGGTTTTTAACGCCTGCAAAAAGCAGGCGTTAAAGTCTCCAACCCGCAAAGGGACCTCGTAATCAGGCGGTAAGGGTTAACGGTCACCGGTACCATTAACGGTGACCATTAACCCTTACCGCTGTCCGTGTAATGAGGCCCAATGTGTAATTTCCTTTTGACCCCAAGTATCTCCCACATCTTTGTCATCACTTCGCTCGTTAAGTGGCTACCTCAGTCTGACTCGATCCTTTGGGGTAGTCCAAAACGCAAGAAGATGTGGTTGATCATCAGTGCAGCTGCTGTTTCTGCCTTACACTTTGGGTCCGGGAGACATTCTACCCATTTAGTGAACAAGCATGTCATGGTCAACATGTACTTGTTCCCCCTAGAGGAGCGAATCACGGGTCCGATAAAATTGACTTGTAAATCCGACCAAGGCAGTGTCATCCCCCGCTTTTGGAAAGGCGCACAGTGTGAGGGATGTTGGCTGAAATTGTGCACACACAAGACACCCCTTCAGGTATTGGTCGAGGTCCTGCCCCATGTGTGGCCAGTATGCAATGTCTCTTAAGATTTCAAGTGTTGTATGAAACCCCCTATGACCGGCTGTGGCCGCATCATGGGCGTGACTTAGCATCAGGCTTCGGAATGAGGTAGGGACCACCCACTGATCATGGCCAGCTAGGGATCTCCTTACCAGCAAACCGTCTTTGATTCAGAACATTTTTGGACATTTCATCAACACTCTGAGGTCCTCTTTCCCTATGTAATCGGTATCCATCAGGGGAAAGTTCTCAGGGTCCTCAATGTGTTGATAAAACTTACCAATTATTGGGTCCCCTTTTTGAGCCGTAATCAAATCAGCATCTTGGGTCTCCTTACTCCATTGTGCAGTTGAGAGTTAATTGTGAGCATTTGTCTGGGACCAGGTGATAGCAGTGACCTGGATTTCCCCCAACAGGGACTCAATCTCAAGTAGATCCCCTTGGATGGCTCCAGTTTTGGCCAGCTGATCAGCTAGGTAATTTCCAGTTTTGTCTGGTCCCTCTACTTTAGAATAACCCTTGATCTTTTTCCAGTAGATGGTCATCCCATTCGAGATGACCAGATCATCAATATTTTGGATTAATTTTCCATGGTTCAATGGTTTATTATTAGCACATACCATGCCTCTGGTGTTCCAGTTAAGCAGGTGCTCCACGAACCCGTTCCTTACATAATCCGAATCAGTGATTATGACCAGTTCGTGGAGTTGGTGTTGGAAAGCAGTGAGGATGGCTTGATGCGCAGCCATCACCTCTGCTACTTGGCTACTTTGGGGACCGATTTTGTACCCAGCGTAGGGTTCTGGGGCATTATTCTCCCATGCATTCCCTACGCCCACCACAAGTTCTTTTTCCCCGTTGTTGTCAACATGGTAGGAGCATCCATCCATATAGACAGTGGGCATAACCTCACACTTGTCTTCTTCAAAGACTTTGTATGGGGAATTAAGGTATGCCTCCATGTTGTTCTTGATTTTGAGACTTTCGTCCTCGAGACAGTTTTCTCTGCCACAATCATGCAAGTCAGCCAGAACTTGCGCGAGGGGACTCTTCTTGTTTCGGCCATATCTGACCTCCACAGGAAAGCCTTGCATTGACAGAATCCAGGAAGTAATTTGGGAATTACTCACATTTCCGGCCCGGATTCTGTCACTTTGGAGATATTGCAGAGGCTGGTGTGGAGTCTCCACTATGATGTGTTCCACTTGGATAAACGGGAGGTAATTCTTCAATGCCCACACCATTGCCAGGAGTGCCTTCTCACAATCGTTGAATTTTTCCTCCACAGAGGATAAAGTTTTACTCTCTTAGGAGATTACTTTATTGACCTTGTCGTGCTTTTGATATAATACTGCAGTCAAGCATGTATTTGAGAACCCTTTCTCCAAGAAGAACTCCTTGTTTTTGACAGAGTAAGCTAGGCAAGGCGCTTGTGAGAGGCTTCTTTTGAGTTGTTCTACTGCCTCGGCTTGTTCTGGACCCCACTCTCACTTGAACCCCCTTCAAAAGATGGATCAGGGGTCTTGTGATCTCTGCGTAGTCCTCAATGAACTTTCTGCTGTAATTAGTCAGTTCAAGGAGGCTCCTAAGTTCCTGCAGAGTTGTGGGGTCTTTTAATTTTTGGAGTGCTTCCACTTTCTTTTCCTGGGAACAGAGACCCTGAGGAGTAATCTCATGCCCCAATAAATTGACACAGGTTCTGCACCACTGTGCCTTTTGAAAGGAGAGTTTTGCTCTGGCAGCCCTCAACTGTGTCAGAACATAACAGATCTCTGCTATGTGTTCCTCCACAGTTGAGCTTTTGACTAAAACATCATCTACATAGGCAAGGTTACCCCTCCCGCCCAAGTCGGGCATGGCCTTGTGTAGAAAAATGTTAAATTCATTGCCGGAGTTGATGTATCTGAAGGGGGTCCGGGTCCATGTGTACTGCTGCCCTCCGAAGGTGAAAGCCAGCTTGTATTGGTCCTCCCTACTGACAGGTACAGTCCAGTACCTATTGGTCAGGTCTATTGCAGTGAATACTTGTGACCCCTGGATCTGGGGCAGCCCTTGGTCAATGTATGGAAGAGGCCATCTGGAAGTATGGACCCGTTTGTTGAGCTCCCTAAGGTCGGCGCCGAGTCTCCACTGGCCTTTGGGTTTCAAAATCCCCAGCACCGGATTATTGAAGGTGCTGTGGACTGGACAGATTATCCTATGGGACTCAAGTTTCTTAATTATTTCAGTAAGGGACTCCATTGATGCAAGAGGCAAGCGATATTGCTTCACAAACACTGGAGTAATGCTAGGGTCCATGGGAATTGTTGTTGTGTGGATGTCGGTGCGACCACAGTCATATGAGTCCACTGCAAAGAGATCTTCAAAATCGAAGAAAACTTGTTTACATTTGTTCTTTTGCTCCAGAGTCTCACAGGCATCAGCTAGGTTGACTCTCTCGTCAACCATCTGCCTGAAGCCTGGAAAGACACCCGGTTTTGCTATCTCAGTGGCCTCCTCCAGCTGGGTGGAGAAGTCCCCGGTCAAAGTGTTGATTTGGACTGGAGGCTTCAGGTGGGGAAAGCAGTCTTCGCGGATTTGGAATACCACCTCATCCCTCCTAAAGTGACAAGTCACATCTTGCTTACCATAAGGGCAGGAAGTGTATACCAGGAAATTGCCCCCATGCCGGGTAAAGATCCTGTCTGGTGTTGTGTTGTCATCACTATCACTGTCAAAACAGTCCTTGGGGATTGGTCCTAACAGTTCATTACCTAAATCTATGGAAAAATGTCTGTCATCAACCGCTATTCCAATGATGGTGCCTGTGGCTAGAGTGATACTCTTTAAGTCGCTGTTATCCACCTATATTGGAATAGTGTCATGTTCTATGTTGATTTGTGGTGTTAGGTTTACCCCGAACCCTTGCTGTTGGAAGTGAACATTAAGATGAATATAGGTGTCAGGGTTTTTCAGTTTCTGTCCTCCTCGTTTAACTTTCACTTCCAGTGAGAATTGTCGGGTCCTTTCTGGGATGATGGCTTCCTCTCCAATCTGAATTTCAACTGCATAAGGCAGCAGCTGAGCTGACCTAAATGCTTTCTCTGGTTCATCAAAGCCTATGGGATTTCTCCGCTAATCGGGACCAAGCTTTGAAGTTTATTAGGTCAAAACTAATGGCAAAGCGATTGAGAATGTCACTGCCCAAGTAAAATGCAGCCGGGACATCTCGCAAAACCCAACAATTATGGACTATTGCCTATGGACATTTTGAGCATACACCTGCTAGCCAGGAGATGTTTGGAATTGGGTGTTTCCAGATCCATTCCCCATTTGTCTATCAGTTTAAATGTGGGAATGGCTGGATTTTTTGGGAGTTTGCGGAACATGGTTTCGCTGATGAAGCTCTTACCGTTGTTCACACACCCTCGGGTGAGAACAGAGTCCTTTCTTTCATTTAACTGAATAGGGATGAACAACTGCTCTCCAATTTTCTGAATGTCAGCCAGGCTGTCAGCTGATTTCTCATCTTTCTGGACTATAGGAGTGGGATTTTCTGATTGTGAATTTGTAAAGAATTTCAGAGTGTTTCTTTCCAGTGTGGAATACCATCTTAGACTGGAAGGAAGGTTAATTTTCAGAAATATAAAAGACCAACCATCACTAGTTTGCTGTCCTACTGCTATTACTGTCACGTCTGGGATTTGGTTGTTCTGGAAGTGAAATTCTATTTGGTCAGGTTTTTGTTCAATCATGTGGCATGTGCCGTTTAAACTAACATGGTTGACACTCTGTTTCAATTTTATTGGTCGGTTAGTCTGGATACAGAGGACCTTGTTTACACAATCTATGAAGGGTGACAACCTCCGCAGGGTGTCATTCCCTAGTAAACAATGGGTGCCCTCTGGAATCACAAGTATGACTGGGTGCTTCACCTTGTGTTGCCCAATTTTAATGTCCAAATCCACAGTCCCCTCGATGGGAATTTCCTTCCTGTCAAAGTTCTGAAGTTGTCCAGGAAGAGGAGTGAGAGGAATTTGGTATTTCTTACCCCTTCCCGAATTCAGTTGGTCAAAGACCCTTTTTGACAGAAGGGTAGCTTGGGATCCAGTGTCCACCAGTGCCAAAATTTTACACTTTTCCTGTATTTGGACCGGGGCCTAAAATCTTCCCTCCTTTTCCTCAAGGGGGCAAAGATAATGTACATTTTTGGACAACTGGTGGGATAGTTTCTTGGTTTTGGACACTGATAGAGAGGTGATTTGGACAGGATTCTGTTTGGAGTCTTGGGAATCTGAAAGAAAAAGGTGACAGCTGGATATGGGGGAAGTTTTGGGTTCCCCTGGTTCTGATTCTGGGCACCCCCCCCCTTTTGGAGGCAGTCACCAGGATGGGATTGACCCAGGGGATTTTCATGCTGATGATTCTGGGGTTGGATGATGCCGGTCCCCACATCTACCCAGTCTGGATTTGAATCCTTTTGGACCCATTTTTCTTTGTGAGAAATTCCCCCATCTCTGAAGGAGAAGATCCTTTTCCCAGGATCCTCTGAGGATCCCTCTCCTTCAAACTGGAAGATTCATACCTCCTCCTCAAAATGGGTCTTTTTGGGCTCTTTATTCCCCTCTGCTCCTTGGGTTGCAGACTTTCAGGGGCAGGAGATTTTGGTTCCAGTTCCTGGGTTTCCAGGGGATTTCTACAAGTGGGGAAGGAAGCTTCCTCCAAGGCTTTACACCCCCTTCCCTTTGTGCCTCCTCCCTAGGAACCGCTGGGTTGTGGGGGTTCTTCCCCCGTCATTGCTCTGGAGCATCAGGTCCTGGGTTGGAGGCATTCTGTGCCGCCATGCTCATCAGAGGGTTCTGTTGAGCCCTCAGCATGCAACCCAGATCCTGTGCCATGTTTGGACCTGGCGCTCTAGTTGGGAAACCCGCTCTGTTGGTATGGGGTCCTCATGTCTCCCCTGGGCTGATCCCGAGAAGGGAAGCTATCCCTTCTCGCAAAATACCCTGGGTTAGGAAAATGTGGGTACCCTTGGCCTCCCCTCTCCCGGATTGGGTTGTCTGGGCTCAGGAAAGTGGGGAAAGAAGGATGGATTGTTTTGGGGGTTAACGTTTGGTGGGCACCTTGTGAAGAAATTCTGTCCAGTATTTGGGGGATTACTGCCCTCCTGGGGGAAGTGAGGAGGGAAGTTCCCTGGGTTAGCTGCGGTCTGGTTGGATCCCCCCCTTGGGCTGGAGGAGTCCACACATAACCCAGTATGGTCTATTGCCCTTGTAGCGATGGCTGATGTAGTCAGGGGAGTTAGGGGTCCCATTGGTGGGGTTGCCTCCCTGGCTCCCTGTTTGTGATTGGCATGAGGGCTTTCTGGGGTTTGGGTTGCTTTGATTCTGTGCAGGCAGGTTTTTACCCCCCCCCCATCTCCAAGTCTAAAATGGGGGCAACCTTCACCTTTGCCACTTTGGCAGCAGCAGGGTTGTTGGTTGTTTTGGGGCTTTTGGGATTATTTTTGTTTTCCACAGGCTTTTGCACCTCATAAATGCCTGTGGCTTTTTCAATGGCCCAGTCTAGTGATATTTTCTTGTGAAAGTCTCTCACTAGCTGGATAATGATGTACTTGGGGAGAGCTTGGAAGAAAGTATTTACAAACTCTTTGCTGTGAGTGCACATTCTCCTAGTGTTCTGAGCAAAGGCACACTTCAATTCTTGAACAAATTCTTTTGGGGCCTGATCTTCCCCACATTGTAAGTTATAGGCTGCCTTGCAAGCCTCCTGAGGATTCCTGTGCACAGAAAACTGTTCCAAGATGGCTGCCCTATAGGTGGACCATCTAGAATGGTTCTGGTCCTCCAGCCCCTTAAAGAAGCTGGAGTACTCGGGAGAGAAGGTCCATTTCACATATTGAATACAGCTTTGGCTGTCCTTCAAATGGAAAGTTTCCATCATTTGTTCGAAGAGCTCAAGGTGCTCCCAAACTGAATATTTCGCGTTCTTAAGATAGGGCGTGATGACGCTCCTAATGGCCTTTATTTGTTTTAGGGGATCCTTGAGCAAGGCCCTCTTGACCTTGTTGACTTTTTTGGTTTGGGTAACCTTGGTCCACTCATCCTCTGACTCAGAGGCACTGCTACCAGAGGTGCCTGTCTGGTCTTCTAAGCTCGCCTGGATTCTGCGAGCTTGGGAATGGCTGGCAGAATGTGGGGGCCTAGTTTCTTGAGTCCTGTGGTGCTCAGAGGAGTCTTCTGATTCCTCCTTGCTCCCAGGATTTACTGAGTACCGCCCCCACTGTCCTAGCTGGGCAGAGTTTTTCAGGATACCCTTAGTGGAGCCTACTCTCATAGAGTTCCCCACTAAGTTTTACAGCACTTGGGAACCCATACCCAGATGCCGGCCCATCCATTCCTTGTAGGTGATGATCTATGAGCCCCATATTCCTCATTGGATTGAAGTCTGCCATCCCCGTGGCCCTTGGCTCATGGGTGCCAGTGGACATGGGGGTGGAAGAGTCCATGCAGTTGAAGAGATGAAATCCTCTGGTACTAGGGTTCCTGAGGTTATGCTCCCTTTCCCAGCAGACTTCATCTCTCTCAGCCCCTGCTCCCTGTTGCCATGCAAGAACCTGACCTTTCTGTTCCTCTATCAAGGCCTTGCTAGTCTCTATCAATTGTTCTTGCATAGCTACCTTTCTGTGGAACCTGTCATTTTTCTCACAGAGAGCCTCATTGTCTCTCTGTGCTTCCTGTGTCATTTTAAAGTACTGGGCCAATTTTTGCTGCAGGAGGGTTACCTCCTGAGTCCTGTCCTTACTGGCCTGGTCACTTTTTGCCAGAGCATCTTCCATCCTCCTGGAGTGCTCTAACAATTTTGTGTAATCTTTTTGGAGCTCATCCAGTCCCTGGAGGGCCAGGTGAATTTCCTCCATCTTATCTTTTAAATGCCTGACCTCCTGGCCTAAGGTGTCCCTTTCCTGAATAACAGTACCCCTCTGTGCAGCCAGGTCGTCCCTTTGCTTTTGGAGTGCATCAGCTTTCTGTCGCTCTCCATCAAATTCTGTCTGGGTGTCAAGGTCTTTCAGGATTAATTTATTATTTCCTTCTTTTTCTTGGTCTAGGGGATTTTGCAGGGTGACAACCTGCTCTGCACATGCTCTGTTAAAATGTATTTGCTGTTCCAGCTTTTTCTGGCTCTGTAGTAGAGAGTCCAAACTTTCTTGGCACTCCTTCAGCAGGGCCAGTACTTTGGTATCCTGCTCTACCTTCTCCTGCTGCAGGATATCCATATCTTCTTTTATTTTTATCAGGTACTGCCTGGTTTCATTTTCTGATTCCTGGCTCTTTTGTAGCCTTTGCTCTGAAGAGTCCAGATCAGTTTGCGCTTTTTGTAATATTTGTAGTTGCTTGTTCGCCAGATCTAGGTTCTCGGCATATTTGTCCTGTATTGCTCCAATGTGGAGGTACAGATATGCCTCTATTTTGGCAATCCTACTTTGCTCTTCTTTTACCTTAGGGGCCATATACAGTTCACGCAGTGCCATATGTAATGGACCCTGATCCTGCCATATATTTACTCCTGTTGCAGTGGCCTGTTCCTTGATTTCCCAAAACCACACATTCTGATCCTGCTTTGTCCATTCACCCCTGATGAATAATTTGTGCAGTAGGTGTTCTTTTAACATATTGATTTCTACCAAGGTCGCCATTCCGGAAATATTAATTTCCTTTTTGACTTATAGAAGTTTATTTTATTTTTGGAAAACAGACCAATTCCTTAGAGCGTTCCTATTACAGGGTGCTTTTCACAGTGTAACACACTGTGTTAGCCCAACAGGGTTTATGTACCCCTTTAGTTCGCACACTGTATTAAGCTGTCACAAGTTGTATGTCTAATTCAGAAATCCCGGACGAGCCCCCAATCTTGTAAGTGGTTTCATCCTGGCACTTCACCTAAGTCATTGCCTAGCGTGGGATGCACAGCTGACACCATTAATTAATTATTTGTGTCTATAAGTTCTTTTATTTCTGAACTATGTACCACTTATATCACACCCCTCTCTTGGAATCCCCCCAGTCACACTGAACCAGGAAGCAGGCTGGTTTTCAAAGTTAAAATATGTATTTATGGATGGCACAATACATATATCATACTATTTTTAATAGTTATACAATGATCACCAATGGGGTGATGTCACACTAACAATTTATTTAAATAATGCAGCATAGAAATAATACCTTTGTGTGTTCAATCAAATGTCAATGTGGTTAATATTTCCCCTGCACACCCCTCAATCCCCCAATATACAATATAAAGAATATAGAAGGAGAAAGTAGGGGTTTCAGGAATGCAGAATTCAAGCAAATAGTATCAATCCCAATTTCCCCCAGCAAACACAGAGAGAGAAACAGGAATGATTGCAAACTTGTCAAAATGATTTTAAAGTTGGCTTTAATGGAATGGTAGAAACACAGAAAATGGAGATTCTTTAGAAAGCTTGGGATGTTAGCTTGAAGTAGACACTTAAATTCAGGTTCTAGCATAAACGGCGAAGAAGTTATGGAGGTTTTTGTAGAGGTAGTTTTTTTCAGAAAGAGGTAAAATTGCAAAACACGAATGCGCTTTTAAAATTACACACAAGGTTTCTTTATGCTAGGGGTAGACTATGAAGATGCAAACTAAACGACATCACAGCCACCATACCAGGACGTCACCAGATGGTTTTTACCTGCCGAGACTCTCGCCTTCTTCAGATAATATATCAGCGCAAAGATGATTTAACACTACTAGTACAGGAGATAATAGGGAATGAGATGGAGAGTTCAGGCAAGACAAAAATGATTTCTAACAATACAGTTCTGGATATAATATGGGATGGATTTGGATAGGGATGACTTATGGACAGTACATATGCTAGTGACAGTCCTATGCTAAGGATGCTCACTATATATTTTTGGACAGAACCGTCAGGGATTCAGGTCAATCAATATTTCTGGACAGGAATTCTGCTGGCACACCGGACTGGACCGCAAGGTGTTCTGGTCTACAATTAGCAAGGCGCTCTGGACTCCGCACGGTGGGACTGGACTAGATCTGCTCTGGTTCTGGTTCACTGCTATCTGGTCACAGCTTGGCTCTACTGGGTTGGGTCTTTGGATTCTGGCAATAGTTCTTAGCAGGAAAGCAGCACAGCACAGCCAGGCTGTTCTTTGGTTCCACTTAGAGGTCTGAGGTAAATTCTTGTTTCTGGATTTTTAAAGGCCGAGCTGAGAATGGTTCAGCTTTGGAAATGGGCCTTTCTGCTTTCCAAGTATCTGGAGTCTAGAGTCTGGAATATGGATTTCTCTTGCAAAGTGCTCCACCAGCAATCGGTTGGTGGGTGAATGTGTGTGTCTTTGTGAGCCCTCAGCTGTCTCTATTTAAGTATTTACTAAAGGGGTGTGTATGCTGAATTATCCTAAGTGCACACCCTAGGTATTCTATTGGCTAGGGCCTTTCCTCTCCCTTAATTGGAGAAGAAAACAGAGTGTCATCTTGATGATGTGGTTTATGAGGCAGGAGAACTCTCCCCTTTGTTTTTGCACATGAAATCTACTTTTCATATAATACATATTTACAATTTTACAAACTTGATAGCAATAGCAGATCTAGGGCACATATTTTGTGGAGCAAGTATTCATCCAAGCCCTAACTCGGAAGGATCTTGGGTCTGGATTTGACACATTTTCTCACTTTTTGTCTGGGATACAATATGTATTTTGTCCAAACTTGGTACACATGTGCGCCTTGCATAGGGACATACGTGTGTGAAGTTTCATATTGCTGACATCAATGCATTTGCTATAAAACCACAATTTCTACATTTATGTCCCAGAACATGGCACAGAATGCTGGCACCTCTTAAAATGTGCCCCCAAAATTTAGATTCAGAAGTCCAGGGTTTCTATATTTGTAACAATTGCCCACAATTAATTATCAGTCTTATTGGAAATCTGATTTTTGTCCATTTGTGAATCCACAAAACTGTCTACCCCTGCCTACAAAGCTTTCTTGTAGCTCAAAAGCAATCCCTGCCTTCTTCCTTCTGGCAGAGAGCACTGTTGACACCTTAATCTGCACATTCTTTCAGCCCAGGAAGGTCCTTTGTCTCTCCCAGGAGCAGCAACCCAAATCTCCTCCCCTCTTCATCAACACCTAAATGTGATTTCCTGGCCTTTTGGTGGGAATAAGAAGGGAAGTGTCTTTTCCAGTGGGGGAAGCTTGTTTGTAGTTTTGGCTGAATCAGGCTTACTTTAAAAGTACATTTGTTACATTTTTCTCTCTTGAAAATAAACTTACAATTTGAAAACAAACATCTAGAACAATGATTCTAGGCTCTAAATCATGCAGTTTAAATAGTGACAGCCTAGTTTGCTCTTGATAATAAGTCACTTAGATATGAGACATTAGATCTTAGTGGTATAACTTTTACAGTTTTAAAACAGGCTTTTGAAACAGTCACAGGTGGCCGCTGGTACTGCACCCAGATTTTGACAGCTTTCCCAGGCAGGCAAACTGGCTGTGGATGTTTTTGTGACCAATTCAACTTTACTGGATATTGCAAATGCACAATAACTCCGTGTATTCCATAGCATGGGACACCCAACAAGAAGATTGGATGTATGTGGGTGTTTGGGACCAGTATTCTGTATTTTTTAGCAACCAAGAAAAGATTTAAAAGCAGATTTCAGATTTCTTTCAGCAAGCACTGCTTTTCATCTGTGCTCCATTTTTACATGTTGGACAGCCCAATGACATGTTTCAGAAGTGCAGTCTTCATTTCACCACTGACAACATGCATGGTAGATTTGGCAGCCATCTTTTTGTGCTTGGTAGAGCGCAATTTCCTTAGGTTTTGGTGCATATGGGATTTTCACAGCCATTTTGCTGATTCTGGTGCCACCAGCACACAGTGATGCCGCAGGGCAGAGCCTAGTGGGTCAATACATCCCACAACACAAT
This sequence comes from Ambystoma mexicanum, assembly GCF_040938575.1. Lineage (NCBI taxonomy): Eukaryota > Metazoa > Chordata > Amphibia > Caudata > Ambystomatidae > Ambystoma > Ambystoma mexicanum. The sequence goes on from NC_090939.1 coordinate 331,885,937, forward strand.
TATTAATATCAATACAATATTATTAATTAATTAAATAATTAATTAATATCAATACATGGCGCAATTACAGAAGAGCGATAAGAGCAGTACGCAGGACCCCGAATATAAACATACCAAACGCCATCAAAGATATAAAAAAAAGGTATAAGGACTGGGTCAAATTTCATCAGCATAAATTATATCATGCGGATGCCGAGAAGATAACCACAACTCTCGTCACTAACAACAGCCGAGAATTCTAGTCACTAATAAGGGACGCAGACAAAACATCGGACAATCAGATCTTAAATAACATTAACCAGTAACCTGGGTAAAGCATTTCACCAAAGTTTTCCAATCGGCCATCAGTACACCAGCCAAAGAGCAACAAGTAAATAGAGCAACTTGGGTCAATTTAGAACAAGAAGATGACATCCTTAACATCATCAAAAAACTAAAAAACTCCAGAGCCCCAGGGCCAGACGGCATTTCAAATGTAGAGCTAAAAAGTCATCCGAAAGAGTGGGCAAGCCTAATGAGTGCCATATTTCGGTGGTGCACCGAAACTCAATCTATACCACACTCTTGGACTAAAGCCATAATCATCCCAATTTACAAAAAAGGCAACATGAACAATCCCGAGAATTTTCGCCCGATTGCCTTATTGGATGTAATGGGCAAGGTATATGCCTCACTCCTTATGACCACATTTCTAAAATGGGCCGCAGGAGCCAAGTGCAACGACCCCTTCCAAGCAGGTTTTAAGAAAAGCGCAGGCACAACCAGTAACCTCTTAGCATGCAGCACGCTGAAAGCAAAATCACTACAAAGCAAGTGCTATATATTTGTCGTATACATTGATTTTACTCAAGCCTTCGACCGGGTGGAAAGATCGACACTATGGGATAAACTAAAAGCGTGGCATTGCCCCGAGGAGCTACTCGCACCTATCCAAGCCTTACATCGTGACACCTCAATGAAAGTTCGTCTGAATCGTGATGGAATACTATCAGAAGAAATCTACAGCGAACGAGGTGTAAAACAAGGGTGCCCGTTAGCATCTGTCCTCTTCTTGACATACATCGGCGACATCAACTGCATAAATGATACAACCAGAGCCTTTCCACCAAAGCTGGGGCAAACGCAGATCGGACATCTTTTGTACGCCGATGACTTAACAATATTCGATCAGACGGAAATAGGTCTGCAGCGGAAACTTGATGCTCTTCAAATATATGCCATAAAGAATCATTTGGAAATTAACACGAATAAAACAAAGGTTATGATCCTTCAAAATAGAGAAAACAAAAAAAAAAAACAACAAAGAAACAACTTTAAATGGCATCTGGGAGAAATCAATCTCGAGAGTGTTACACAATTTAAATACTTAGGAGTGATTATGGACAGCTCTCAAAGAGAAACAGCCATGCAGGCAGAACTTTATGCAAAAACTAAAAAACTAGCTGCCCAAGCCAAATTTGTGGATGCCAAATTCGGAAAATTCTCCTTAGTACCAACAATCAATGTTTATAAAATGAAAGTTGTACCGACAATTACGTATGGCGCAGAAGCAATGCCCACCCTACCAACAGGATTGTGGTCCAAATTGGAAGCGCTGTTCTGGCGCACAGTATTACATCTTCCATCTTCAGTATCAGGGTCAGCAATTAGGCGTGAATTGAGCCTATTATCGCTAGAATGCACAGTCCTCTGCAACTCCATCATACTGTATAGAAAATGTCGAATGGCACACAATAACGAAGTCTTCAGATTACTAAAATGCGAAATGGACAGCAGAAAATGCAAAATGCTAAATGAGTGGCAGGATAAAAAACAATTGATTCTGAAGAACATCACATCTGAAGACCAAGAGCTCATAAGCAATCCATGCAGAATACTAAAAAAATTAAAAGACAACGATTGGGCTTTGACAATAGAAAACGCCGCCAAATTGAAACTCACTCTGCATCTTCCCGGTAACACGTTAAAAAGGAACGAGTTACAAAGATATGTAAATCAATGCCCAAGCAGATACATACGAATCGCAATCCTGCGAGCACGGCTGAACTTATACAAAACAAAGGAGATTCTACACATTCGAGGACAAGCAGCAACAAACAGATGCCGCTTCTGTGAAAACAATCCTGACCCTCCAAAAGAAACACTAAGGCATTTGATTATGAGCTGCTCAGCCACAACTTTCATCAGGCTACAATATCTATCACCTATGGCAGGTTTTGACATCTTGGCAGAAGAAAAGACATGGTGGTGTCGATTAATAGGAGGCGAAAAAACCACATGGCAAATTGCAATGGCTCAAATAATACGATACATCGAAATCAATCTACTAAATGAAAATGACGAGCAATAAATAAAGCATTATGTAGAAAATCACCTGTTCCATCATCAAGCGGTTGAAATGGATGAAGTGATAGCAAAGATTAACGCTTGTTTGAGCCCAATAACTTTAATAACTTTAATAACAAAAAGCGAGAAAAGCCTTGGCAAAGTCCTGCCCGGAGAAAAGGATCTGATGATGATGATGAAAGAACTTATACTCTGTATTGTAAAATCTTATTTTTTGATTAAACAATAAACAAAAAAAAAAAATATCAATACAATACATTCAACTTGTTTTAACATTGTTTCAATAAGAATATGTATACCTATTAAAATATGCTGTTCGATAATAAATCTGGTTTTTTGCTATATATATGTTGTCTAAGTAGCCTTTTTTTAGACACCTGGGGACTCCATTATCCACAACCTGGTTTTAGGGGAGCATGGTAGCTAGTGGTGGCACCTTCTGTCTTTTCATGTATACCCTTCCTCATCCACCACAGCCCCATATATAAAAAAAGAGGAAACACCCCTGCTCACTCTTTGTGAGTCTATTCCAGTCTAGAAGGCACATTTTGCCGGAGAATTCTTGGTCTCCCGGTATGTATTCCAATGGCAATTATCCAACTGGAATTAGGATTAATATCCCTGAAGGCCATTGTATTAAGAAAAAGGGCTGAACTATATTTACAAATGTTGAACAATACAACAAATTGAGTCCTGGCTGCTATGCTCCAGGAGACATTGAAGGAAAATACATACTGCCATTTGAAAAAACAGCAGATGGTTTGCTGTGCTAAGTTCCCCAATGTGTTGGCTTTCAGGAACAGGTTGAGTGGAAATGGAAAAAAAATATTTTGATGGGGTTATCAACCGTTTTGTGAGAGGTAGGCGATTTTTGCCATTTTTGCCAATTGGACATGCATGGACGGAATGGAAGAAAAGGTCAGGAAAGCCAAATTGGAGGACAGAAAGGCATATATTCCTGAAAAGTAGACAAAATTCCAAGTTTAAGAAGGGGTGATTTGCATAGGTCAGGCAACAACTAGGTAGGGGAAACTGCCATCGAACGGGGGAAAAGTGGGAAAATGACTGAAAAAAAAGGTATGTGTTGCTCCGCTACATTCCCCCGACTCTTGCAGTTAGGAGAGCATACCATTTTTGTAGTGTTTTTACAAAACAAGCAATACAACAAGCCAAACACTGAGCCATGGTACAGAGGAGTTTTAAGCTCACAGCCTGACCAGAGACACTTAGCATGTGTAAATTGGGAAAACCAATGTGGTGAGGAACGGCAGCCGTACATTTTTTGAAAGAGCACAGGCAGACCTTTTCAAGGGTAGGTGACTTGTGCAGGTTACAAAAGTGTATGGTGGCTAAAGCAGCGACTAAATGTAGGTCACATTTGGGAAAAGAAAGGGTTTTGAGACAAAGGGCACCAGCAAATGGGTCAAAACGTTATGAAACCACACAAACACAACACATGGCCTACCGTCCCGCATTCCCACAGGTGTCCCGATGAAAACGGTACCTCACATGTGTGGGTGCACCTACCTGGCCGCCAAGGGGAAAGCCTAAAACACAAGTAACCCCAAGTCTGTTTTCAGAGGGAAATCTGAGACATTCTGCCGACCGGCACAACGTACAGATATGGGCCTCGGGTGTCCAAGCCCCGGAGGAAAACAGTGAACCCCATGCATTTCCGAAAAGAGGACACCCGTGGGAATCCGCAGAGGTACGATTTGGGCACATCGCCCCAGAATTTTTTACCCAGACACCCCTGCAAAGTCCGAAATGTGGGGAAAAAACGCTTTTTCTGCACATTTCGCTCGACGCACCCATCGAAACACGCCCCCAACAACACAAGTCCTACCGTCACGCATTCCCACAGGTGTCCCGATGAAAACGGTACCTCACATGTGTGGGTGCACCTACCTGGCCGCCAAGGGGAAAGCCTAAAACACAAGTAACCCCAAGTCTGTTTTCAGAGGGAAATCTCAGACATTCTGCCGACCGGCACAATGTACAGATATGGGCCTCGGGTGTCCAAGCCACCGAGGAAAACAGGGAACCCCATGCATTTCCGAAAAGAGGACACCCGTGGGAATCCACAGAGCTACGATTTGGGCACATCGCCCCAGAATTATTTACCCAGACACCCCTGCAAAGTCCGAAATGTGGGGAAAAAAACGCTTTTTCCGCACATTTCGCTCGACGCACCCATCGAAACACGCCCCCAACAACACATGGCCTACCGTCACGCGTTCCCACAGGTGTTCCGATGAAAACAGTACCTCACATGTGTGGGTGCACCTACCTGGCCGCCAAGGGGAAAGCCTAAAACACAAGTAACCCCAAGTCTGTTTTAAGAGGGAAATCTGAGACATTCTGCCCACCGGCACAACGTACAGATATGGGCCTCGGGTGTCCAAGCCACCGAGGAAAACATGGAACCCCATGCATTTCCGAAAAGAGGACACCCGTGGGAATCCACAGAGGTACGATTTGGGCACATCGCCCCAGAATTATTTACCCAGACACCCCTGCAAAGTCCGAAATGTGGGGAAAAAAACGCTTTTTCCGCACATTTCGCTCGACGCACCCATCGAAACATGCCCCCAACAACACATGGCCTACCGTCACGCGTTCCCACAGGTGTTCCAATGAAAACGGTACCTCACATGTGTGGGTGCACCTACCTGGCCACCAAGGGGAAAGCCTAAAACACAAGTAACCCCAAGTCTGTTTTCACAGGGAAATCTCAGACATTCTGCCGACCGGCACAACATACAGATATGGGCCTCGGGTGTCCAAGCCACCAAGGGAAACGGGGAACCCCATGCATTTCCCAAAGGAGGATACCCGTGGAAATGTACAGAGGTCTGACTTGCGCGAAGCGCCCCATGATTTATTACCCAGAACCCCAGACAAAGTGAACACTGTGTTTTTTCCCCACCAAATATCACACTTTTTTGGGGATTGTGGCTAATAAAAACTGGGGCAATTTGCGCAAGGCAGACCTCTGTGGATTCCCACGGGTGTCCTCTTTTGGGAAATGCATGGGGTTCCCCGTTTCCCTTGCTGGCTTCGACACCCTAGGCCCAAATCTGTAGGTTGCCCACATGAACAAAATGGGCAGTGGCGAAAGGCTTGGGCTTACCAGTGGGTTAACCTTTTCCTTTTGCGCCCCCGGTAGGTGCACCCACACATGCGAGGTACCTTTTTCGTCGGGACACCGGTAGGAACACGAGAAGGTATGACATCTGTTGTTGGCGATGTGTTTTGGTGAGTGGACACAGGGAAATGTCTCTGAAAATGGCCGGAAATGAAGACAATTCTCAGACATTTCCCTTTGGTCACCCACTGAAACACGTCGCCATCACCACATGGCCTACTGTTCCACGTTCCCACAGGTGTCCCAATGAAAGGCAGACCTAGTATGCGTGGGTGTCATACCTGAGGGAGAATGGGTACATCATTTGCACAGCAAGTGGTCTTTAGTGCTCCCAGTACATAGGAAAGTGCTGTCAGTAAGCCCCTTCACATGCACCTTTGCTCACACTTCTCATACATTCACGACACAATACAGTCGGACATGCAAGGTGGGGTTTAGCACACGGACAAGCCTCCCTGCTTAGCACAAGGAGGAATGTCCTTGTGAGCTGTGATGCCATGGCAAGGCACCCACCGTATCACTGGCCATTCATTCAACTTTTGTGTCTGCAGTCAGTCGGCATCCATGTCAGCAGTCGCACCTCTACCAAATCACTTGCGCCAGAGCAAGCATATCTGCACACTTGTCCCATGTATCCATGTGCTCACAATGCAACCGTGTCTCCAGGCAACATCTTTCACATCATTTTCCAGCAATTGCACATCAACTGTCTGCATTCAAATGGCATGTGCCAACAATCGTATCTGCACACTGATAGCAAGTGCACATTGGCTCCCTTGGCTACCTGGCCGACAGGCGCTGTCTCTCACACCAACTTCAAGTATGTCCATATCAAGATTTTTACAGCAGTAATATGCGCAACCTTACCCACACAAAGCTAACACCCTCTAACATGCTACTCATTTCTGCAGTGCTGGGAAAGTGCATTCACAGAAATGAGATCTGCATGTTCTATGTTGCTATACCTCACTCACACACCAATCGTATCCAATTCATTCCTACATAAGACATTTCAGCTACACCACACACACCACAAGTTACGGTAAAACAATAAAGAGGGCAGGGTGGTACGAGGTACTCACGACACCACCGCCATGTAGGTGTCCAAGTGCCACTTTCATGACACTTCGACCTCAAGGGAGGGAGCCAAAGTGGCGTGTACTATTTCTAAAATACACCCCTTGAGTGAAGGGAACTGAAATGGTGTTCCCATCTTCACCAACGCATCCCTCCAGTGGAGGGAGCAGCACTTGCAATGCTCGTGAAGGCACGCTAAATGAAGTGACGTGAGGTGAAATGCTGTTGCATTTTCATTGATGGTACACCTCCAGTGCAGGGAGCAGGAGTGCCGTGCCTTTGTAAGAGGTGCACAAAATCAGAGTCCAAGGGTTCCTTTCAAGGGATGATGGCCATTTCGGGAAATCAGTCCATCTCCCAATACTTTTCCTTTGTATGATACAAAAGGAAACAAGGCTGTAGGCAGAGGCCTGGATTGGAAGGGCATTGGGGACAGTACACCCGAGTATCCTTCCTCACTCCTTGTTTACTACACACCTTACATCTTCTGTAAGGGTGTGTCTTCATTGGTGTGGCAGGAACAAAATCAGCAAAGTGTCGATCTTGCAATCTGGCCACATCTTCTACCTCTGGCACGGAGGGAATTTCTACATGGACTATAGTCAGCGATTGAACAATTTCTGTTTCAAAGTTCAATAAGGACAGGTTGTTTTGTGGAGTAGCTGCACGGTACACCACATAAGCATTGAACGTTGCTATATGCATAATGCGTGTGGCCAACTTTTTGTACCAGAAGCGCGACTTCCGTTCAGCCTTGAATGCCTCAAGCACTTGGTCGGTTTTATCTACTCCACCCATGTACTTGTTGTAGTGCAGAATGCAGTTGGGTTTCCACACTTGTTGAGTATGCCCGCGCTCAGTGACTGCTGAAGTACTTTCATCATGAATAGTACTCAGCATGTACACATCCCTTTTGTGGGAGAATTTTACTGCCAACAGTTCATCCCGCCGCAATGCCATACATTCTCCCTTGGCCAAGTTCTTGCACACAAGTTTTCTGGGGAAGCCTTTGCGGTTACAGCGCATTGTACCGCATGCCAGTGTGTCCACATTGAACAATTCCCTGAACAGTGGAATTCCTGTGTAGAAATTGTCCACATACAAATGGTGACCCTTGTGGAGCCATGGAGTGAGAAGATCCCAAACAATCGTCCCAGTTGTCCCTAAATGGGATGGGCAGCCCGGAGGATTTAGGGTAGAGTCTTTTCCAGTGTAGACTCTCATGTTGCAGACATACCCAGTGGTACTTTCACACACCATGTAAAACTTGATCCCATATCGTGCTCTCTTGCTAGGAATGAATTGCTTGAACACTAGCCGGCCTTTGTACAACATCAATGACTCATCAATGGATATGTTCTGGCTAGGAACATACACCTCCGCAAATCGCTGAGTCAAGTGCTTCAGAAGTGGCTGAAGTTTGAACAGCCTATCAAAGTTTGGGTCCATTCTGGGTAATGCTGCCGAGTTGTCATTGAAATGCAACATACGTAGCAGTGCTTGAAAGCGATTCCTACTCATTGTAGCTGGAAAAAACGGGGTTGCATGAACCGCTACAGTAGACCAGTACATTGCGACAGACGGCTTCGGCGATATTCCCATGTTCAGAATGAGACCCCAAAATTTTCTCATCTCAAGATTGGTTGTTGGAACCCATGCTTGTGCTCTGGAATGGGGTTTCAGAGTGGGACCCCTTGACCGCAAGAACTGTGCAGCATACAAATTGGTTTGCTGAACCATATCTGCAATTAACCCATCATCAACAAAAAGGTTGAAAAAGTCAATAGGCTCAAACCCCTCTGTATTTACTGCGCACCCTGATATTCCAGTGAAAGGGGGCACAACAGGCTGTGCCATTGCTGGAGGCACCCACTCCGACTCATCATCCATGACAGGAACTGGCACATGCCTTGCACGTCCTGCTTGTGCCCTCCCCCTTACAGGTCTCCTGCGTGTGGGAAGGGTGGAAATACTGCGTGTGGGAAGGGTGGGAATAGGTGCATGTACTCTTTCCACCTCTTCGTCCTCAGATGATGAGCAGGAAGAACTACCATCCACAGAGAAATCACTTCCCCAATCACTTTCATGCTGACCCTCAGAAGCAGTATCTGTATCAGATTCCATATCCACCTCTGTGCCATGCTCTGAGCCAGATTCCAGCAGTGCAGCTAACGCCTGTGCACCAGACAGGGATCGTCGCCGAGAAGCCATGACTACAGTCGCTATGGAACCCTTCACTGTCCAAAGAACAGAGAAATACTGAAACAATAACTATGTGTGCTTCTCAAAGTGTGGAACCTAGTAGAGTAAGTGCTATGCAATGCCACAAACCTACACCACACAAGGACGCCAAAACGTCCGAACACTGCTCACAAACTGTAGCAATCCTCTGCAATATGACGTACTCTGAGCACGCTACAAAAAACGTAGTACAATTTTGCAAACACTCACGTGAAATGCTAAGGACCAGCTCACTGCTTACTTACAAGTGGGTAGACAGCTACAACACACCTGCACCTAAAACAAAGACAACAAAAAATGTAAGGAAGATGTCCTCTTCCACTATACATTACAGAAATACAAGTGTGGAGTCGAGGATTGCACCCACAGTACCAATTCAGAGATGGCCAATGTGCGTTGCACCCTCCCCTCCTCCATGAAATGCTGATGCACGGGAAATGGCGTTGAGAAGCAACCATGTAACGTATTAGTGATTGGATGAGTTGAAAAGGCAGAGGCAATCAAAACTCAGACAGGGAACAAAAGGAAAGTACATGCCAGACCCTTCCAGACAATTGCTGGCACACTTTTCAACAAGGCAGAGAGGCAGTCAGAGTCACACACATCAACCACAACCATCCGACATCTCTGCCTGGCCAACGCTACATCTTTCCCCTCGAGGAAGGGATGGGCACCCTGCCGGGGCACCCTGCAACCACTGCTGAACTTGGGGGATAAAAGACCCACATGGGAGACGGGCGCCCAAGGCCAGTGACATCACCCCCTGACTGTCCTGCCCCTCTGGCTACCCTGCGCTACAGCTTTGCCCCCTGTGAAAGGATGGGGACTCTGGCGGGTCACACTGGGACCACTCCTGGACTTGGATGACAGAAGTGGTGCCCATTCCAATAAAAGGAATGAGCTCCGTACCACGTGGGCATTGCATGCTCAGAAGAAATGACCATCTGCATTACTACTGCAAACATTTTTGTGACACTGCTGTTAGTTATCATTACCCCATTTGTATTTCTGCAAAGCAACCACCTTCCTCTATGCAAGCCACAACCATCATTGCCCCCAGGAACTCCCCACTACCCATTCCCACCCATACCACTGACACTGCAGCCACAGTTCCTCCCACCACAGTAACTATCCACCTCCACATTACAATGGATATCTACAAAAATATTATATGCAGTACTTACATCAGTCAGTGAAAGCTTTCCAGGAGCCACAACTGCAAAGGAAAGAAAAAATAATTACATTCAGTACTTAGCCTACCAATAACACATCTAAACTGTCTTGGGAGTTTCTGCTATCTTTTCGATTTCTACCACCCGATACATGGCACATCCCAGTCATCTACCACCACGGAAGGCTACACTGCACACTGATAGGAAATGGAAATAAGAGAAATAGGCGTATGGCTACCCCCAGCACAAAAAAACAAAACTTGTACTGATAGCTACATGGCAAACTGCCCTCCCAGGGAAACAGCACTGTTTAGCTGCTCTGGGGGGAAATTTGTGACCTACCACGGCAACTGTGTCTCTGGCCACCCCAATACCTCCCAGAGCACCCAATCCCGTTCACACCACCAACACTACAGAGCCAGTTCCCACCCACCTGAGTAGCAATCCGCCCCCCACATAAACAATGTACCCATAACCAAAAGTCAATACTTACATAACAAGGGAGAAGCTTGAACTGCACAAGACCTGTAAAGGAAACAAAGGAACACATAAATTATCCGTGTCAGCCCAGCCAAACACAAAACCACCCAGTCAGGCCCCCCCATTGCATGGGGCAGTAGTGTTTACCCACCTTGGGGGAGGATGGGCACACTAATGTGGCCATCTGCGCCAAGCGAAGTTGGGTAAACAAAAAAAAGAATACAAAATTGTAGGCTGCTTTTTAGGGGGGGGCTGAGGGGCACCCTAAATTAGCAGCGAATGTTGTACTGCAACGGGGGTTTGCACTCTCCCCCCCACCCCAAATGGAGGTCCCCACCTCATGCATCCCTCCCTGGCGTCAGATAGGGGAGGCCCCACCTCATGCATCCCTCCCTGGGGTCAGATAGGGGAGGCCCCACCTCATGCATCCCTCCCTGGGGTCAGATGCCCCTTCCTAGGAGCAGATATATGCCCCCAGGGAGGGTTGCATGAGGTGGGGCCCTCCATTTGGGATGGGGGGGGTGAGTGCCACCCCCCGTTGCAGTACAACATTCGCTGCCAATTTAGGGTGCCCCTCAGCCCCCCCTAAAATGCAGCCTACGATTTTTGGATTATTTTTTTGTTTACCCAAGTTCGCTTGGCGCAGATGGCCACATTAGTGTGCCAATCTGGCCCCAGGGTGCCCAAACCCTACTGCCCCATCTATTGGGGGCCCTGCCCCACCTTTTGTGGTGGCCCTCTCCTCACCCACACCGAACGGAGGGGGGGGCACATCATGCAGTCCTTCCTAGGAGGCTCAGGGAGGGCTGCATGAGGTGTCCCCCCCAGCCATTTGAGGTGGGGGGGGGAGAGGGCCACCACAAAATGTGGGGCAGGACCCCCAATAGATTGCCTAATAATTTGCCTAATAATAAATACAGGACTATTATACCTTTCTATCTGTGTTCTTCAACTGTGCCCAAAAGTAAGTACCACACACAGTCCAACAGCCATTTCTATAACCACTATATACGTAACATCCATGGGTGCTATTCATGGTTCTATTAAACTCTTTTTGTATGAACACTCTCACTCTGTAACCCTACTTTAACCTGCTGTTCTTAGCCTTTACCCTTGACTTGTGTACCCTTGTGTTCTCTCGTCTCCCCCACCCGTCATGTCCCTCCCTTGCACCTCAGTTGCTCAGCCTTGCTAACTGCCTCCTCTCCTCCCTCCCACACCCATTATGGTGCTCTCTATTTCCCCATCTTCTCTAATTGTTCCTCTGTCTCCTATCCTCATCCTCTCACTAATTCTGGTAGGAAGAAGCTTAAGAAGCACACACTGGTTCCGACCCAGGCCTTCCCATCGCTGACCCCTATGTCAGTGCTTCCACCAGAGAGATTCTCACTGACATGCTCTTTGTCATTCCTTCACCCGACCTATGGATCCTGCATCTGGTTGCTCTGCTCTCTCTTTACTCCTTCTCATGTATTAATGGAGGCACGCGTTGGGAGGTGCTCTTAGCCTCCTTCCATTCCTCCAGAGTCATCATTAATGTCTATCTCAATGGTACCATCCTGGTAAAAGGGCCTCCGCTCAATCTGCTACCTTTAGATAGGTGCCTCCCTTGCCTCATCAACATTCTTCCTTCCTCCACCCCAACTACTTCTGTGACAGCCCCTCAACCTCCTTCATCCACTACCCTATCTCCCTTGTCATATTCCTCCATGACTCCCTTCCCACCCCCACCCTCTGCCACTCAGGCTCCCTTGCCACCCCCTCCCTCCACTACTCTGGCTTCCTTGCCACCCACTTCCATGGCTCCTTTGCTACCCCTTCCCTCTTCTACTCTGGGTCCCTTACCACCTCCTCCCTCCACTACTCTGTCTCCCTTGCATTCTACCTCCTTGGCTTCCTTGCCTCCCCATCCCTTCACTACGCTGGCTCTCTTGCCAGATTTGGCTCTCCAGACTCTCTTGCCTCCCTCATCGACTAGCTCTTTTGATACCTTACCAGATGCCTCTCTTCTGGCTACCTGGCTTCCATTGGTTGCCACATCTCTAGCCCCTCTGCCATCCACTTCTTCCTTGTTTGCTCTGCCGCCTTCTGTCTCTACCTCCCAGGCTCCTCTGCTTCTTCCGGTGGGGACCCGTGTCCCCTGCATCCCTCCTCAGAAGTCTTTCAAAAGTGGCAACCTGCTCCACACTGCTACTCTAAACTGTTGCTCTGCTTTCACACACTCCTCTGACATCTGCCAACTCCTTGAACTGCTGGATCTAGATGTTTTTGCTCTAATTGAGACATGGTGTAAGGCCAGCTCTGTCACCAGTTTTGACATACTTCTCCCTGCGAGCTACAAGATCCTCTCTGAGCCCAGGTCCAACAGGCCTGTAGGCAGACTGGTACTTTTCTTTCCTGAGTAGATTCCTGTGTCCATCATTCTCACTTAAGCCTACTCTTCATTTGAATGCCTGGTATTCAGGCTCTCTGTTTTTTCCTGGCTCCTCTCTGACACTAGTCACATTGTCCAGGCCACCCTCTTCCTCTCTGAATGGACTGACCTCACTTCCTCTTTCCTCTCCTCTACCTCCAGAGCTTCTCCTCCTTGGGGATCGCAACATCCACCTGGACTCTCCTTACTCCTCAGGGCTTTTCTGGTCTCTGCAACACTCTTTCCTTTTCCATTCTACACTCTGGTCCGACCCACTCTGCCAGACACTCCTTGGATGCTCTCATCTCCTCTGACATCCCTCTATCTAATCCTCTAACTATTCCTCTCCCTTGGACTGATCACTTTCTTCTCTCTTCTCACTGAAGCATCATGTTCCACTGGCAATGGCCCACCCAGCACTGCCACCCTCCTTCTCCGTCATCCAAACCGTGAGAGAGTATCAGTGGCAGCCTTTTCCTCACCTACTCCTGCAGAGGTCTCCCTTCCTGACACAGCCCTTTCCAACTTCCACCTTTCCATATCTATCAACCATGACAGCCTTGCCCCTGTCATGAGGATCCGCATGAAGCCTGCCAAAAATTGCAATTCTTGGTACGACCTCAACCTGGACAACCTGAAACGCAAGTGCAGAGCAGCTGAACGGAAATGCGAAGCTTCAGGATCACCCTCAGACAAACTGGCATGTTGCCTACTTCAAAGGCAATATAGACTCCCCATCCTCTTATAAAACAGTCTACATTCAAGCCCACATCTCTGCAGCATCTAACAAAACAGAAAAACTTTTTAAAATCTGCAAGGTGCTGGCCAATCTGGCCAATCCTACTGCAGTATCTTCCTCTACCACACTCACTCAGGCCCTCTGCTTGGCCCTGGCCTCTCATTTCACAACAATAACTCAGGACATCCTGTTCTTACGCTCATCTGCTCCCCTCCGTCCCTCTACCTCTCTCAGGCCCTCCTTGGCTTCCCCTTCAACCCTTCTCATCTCCTTACTCTCTCCTGTCACACTTAAAGAGGTTTCCAGGTAAGTCTGGTCTATGAAAGTCTCATCCAAATAGGTGTCTCCCTGCCGCTCCAGAACCATTAGGGACAACATGGACTCCCTCACTCCAGCCTTGGCCGCAACCACTCCTTTGCCACTGAAGTTTTGTCCTCTCCTCTCAAGCACTCCCTTGTGTACCCCCCTTCTCAAAATGCCTTCTGCTGACCGCTGCATCATGGAAAAAGATTGCCCAATTTCTATTACTCCTTTCTTGAGAAAACTCCTGGAGAAATTAGATATCTCCCAGCTAACCCTCCACACTTAATCTGTTGGTTGTCTCCATGGCCATCAGTCTGGATTCAGAGCAGCTAGAGGCACGGAAACTGCTCTCTTGGACACCTGAGAAGGTTAGCTTTCTAACCTTGACTCTATTTCCCCTTCTGTCCTCATCCTGTTTGACCTTTCTTCTGCTTTTCACACAGTGAACCACAACATCCTGATCACCCATCACTGAGATACCCTGAGCATCACAGATCATGCTCTGGCATGGTTATCCTCTTTCCTTTTGGACTGACCTTCCCAGGTTGAACTTGTGTTCTTCCTCTCCTCCATCACACTCTCGTGTTGTTTCCCAGGGATCTATCTTCTCACCCTTATTTTTCAATGGCTATATGGCCCCCTTGGCCCGCCTGATCTATACCTTTTCCTCTAGTGTTTTGCGGATGACATGCAGCTCTCTTTCAGGCTACCCTTGGCCTCTTCCTCCTCCCCTCGCTCCTCCCTGACTGTCTTTCCACCATTCAGGCATGGTGCGCCTCTAATGATCTCTGCCTTAATGTCGGTAAGATGGAGATGCTTCTCATTGGGAACCCTGCTCCCGCTTTTCCTCTTGTGTGGCAAAAAACCTTGGAGTCATCTTCGATTCCACTCTCTCCTTCTCTCCACATATCACGGACATCTCCAAAAAGTCCCATTTCCAACTGCACCTCCTCAGGGGTATTATACATTTTCTCACCTTCCCCCAGCAGCTCACTGTCTCCAGAGCCCTGGTTCTCTCTAAGCTTGACTATTGCAAGAGCCTCTTCCTCAATTTATCTAATTCCACCCTGTGCCCTCTGCAAGACTTATAATTGGCCTCAAGCGCAGATACCACATCTCTCTGGCTCTGAAATCCCTCCACTAGCTCCCAGTGTCTGCAAGGATCAAGTTCAAAACCCTCTGCATCATCCACAAGGCCTTCTAGTGCCGGGGCTCGTAATATTTCCAATGGTCTCTTCCTAAGTACCTTCCTTCGAGAGCACTTCGCTCACCTACTTCCAATTCTCAGTGGGTGAGTCGCTTCTCCAAGCAGAGACTGGAGGGTAGATCTCTTTCCTGTGCAGGCGTCTCCATCTGGAATGTCCTCCCTGCCACTCTCAGCCTTGCACCGGACCTCCTTAAATTCCAGAAGCTCCTCAAGATCTTCCTTTTCTCTTCTTCTCTCAATCTCTCCCCTGCTAACCTTTCCCCACCTCCTTTTCTCTCTGCCTTCCCTCTGCTATCCTTCCCTTCCTCCTGCTCAGTTACATTGGCTGGCTGCCTGGTGCGCCTCTGAGTCAAATAGGACACCTGCCCGACCCCCCCTGCCCAGTCCCAGGCACTTGCCTTCAAGCCCTCCTTCACTGCCACCTGGCTTTCCCTGCATTTTCGGGACATGTTCCCCTTGGATGCCCTGCCTTCATTGCACTTAACACAAGGCACTGTTCCACTGGATGCACTTCCCCCCTTTCCTCTCCCCTGCACTTCTTGTCAGCGCACTTGCACAATCTAAATTATACTAGACCTAGTAAGATTTTTTGTCTTGTTCTCCCCTGGTTTCCCTCCCTGCCTGGTTGCTCCTTGAATCATTTGTTTATAGGCACATTATAAATAACCTATTAACCAATCAATTTATCAATCACACTAGTGATCAATAATATAGGGGAAGCATTTGTAGAGAATCAAACTGAGAACAAACGTTAATAAGATATGGAACCTTACTTCCTTGGCAAGTAGGAGTCGTAATAAGATGCTGCGTATTGTAACAGAGCAATGATATATGGGGAGAAGTGGTGACAACATTACCATCCAGCGTCACAGAATCTGTTGCTTAAATGCAAACATTGCCACTGTGCAGTAGGTACATGCCACTGCAGTATAGACTCCTCTCCCTCTCAGACACTGTGGGGGCCCATGTGTGGGGGCCATCCAGGCACATCTACAACATTGCTGAAATCAAGACTAATGCCTCGGCCTATTTACACAGAATCTGGGTAGGCTTTGCAGCACTCGATTCCTTTGTTGCAGGCTAGATACTGAAGGAGTTCATCTTTTGCAATTATTTTGTTTTCCTTCTTGAATCTCTGGCCCATTGGGCTACAGCCCAGCTAGCCTGGGAGGCAATCGCCCCTTGGCAGTCCACCCCTGAGCATCGGCTTCCCTCTATCTTTTTCCTTTATTTCATGTATTTAATCAATTATTAAGTTTGTAATCCAATGTAACACCCCCAAACACAAATACCCTCCTCCTGCACAATGTATGTCAATTTAGGAAGCACTCCTTGTAATTCTTTAAATATTTAAAACATGGATTGCCTCCTAAATTAACTTAACATATGGCTCTTCCCCTAACTAGCACTGCCACATCTCATTATATTATTGTTTTGAAGCAAGTACAACTTTTTTTGTATGTGCTCTTTTGTTGGCCACTCGAAACAAATCAACATCTCAGAAAAGTGCTAAAAAACAACACTAACCCAAACCCCAAGCCTTCACCAATCATCCTTTATTGCCCAGCACATATGCTCTCTACCCTCGAAACTGCTGTACTTTAAATCCTTTATATCATTTTAGGGCAGATTCTTAAAACAATTTGAGATCTAAATCTCAAATTCCATAATGACGTATTTTAGAAATTAAAAGCCTTCTCCATCATGGGAGATATAAGCAACATTGTGGGTACAGGGGCACCCCATTCTATGTCAAATAATAAAAAAAGAAATACTGCCTGGATTTACACCAAGGATTACATTCGAGCGGTTTGTGCCCAACGTGTTTCCTATTTGGTGAAAATCTGTCCAGTGGTTTGTGCTGTGTGCTTGAGCAAACATTTGACATTTTCCCTGTGGTAAAATGAATGGAAAAGTGAAAAACACATCTTTTTTTACACTTTGTATCTTTTGGACCGTGACACAAATTTGCACAACATTTTCTAGTTTTGGGGTGACCAGGCCCCAAATTACGTTTCTAACTGTCTGTGCAGATCTGTCCTACGGTTCAAAAGTTATCCGAAATGCAACGTTCGTATTTCCTATGGATAATAGGATTCACCATAACTTAAGTGTGCCTTCCATCGCCCCTTAATAAAACCCATTGGCCCTCATTACGACCCTGGCGGAAAGTGACTGACCGGAGCGCCACAGCGTAAATAGCGTTTCCGCCATTGCACGAAGGAGCAAAGTGCGGCCCATTCCGACCCATCGGGCACGAGCACCACGCCACGGCGGAAGTGCAAAGTCCGCGATGGCGGAAATGACCCCAAAACGGCCCACACCGCCGCCGTACGGCGCCCTAGGTGCAATACCGCCACCCCTCTTAGCGGTCACCGCAGTGTGCGCCTACCGGAAAGTACGGTGACCGGAAATATACGGAAACGGAAGTAAAAACATGGGCCCGGAACGGGAAACATCCCGGCGTACACCTATAAAAGCACTAAAACCACACAACCACTAAAATCACTACCCTGAAACACACCCCAACCCGTCACCCACCCTAGCGAAACCAAGACAAATGGGAAAAGTAGCGAAGAAAGCGTGCGACCGCAAGCGGCAGGTCCACTTCTCCCGTGAGGAACTCACCGTGCTAACAGAGACCCTCCAGGAGAATGCTGCCGTCGTCTTCTCCACGCAAATGACCAGAACGGCACTTGCAAACAAGAAGACCATATGGGCTCTGGTGGCACAGCGGGTAAGTGCGGTGGGGACCGCACCCCGCACCCCACAGCAATGCCGCAAGCGATGGGACGACCTGCGGATACGCGTCCGCAGCATACTCTCTGCCAACCGCAACACTGCCACAGCCACCGGGGGAGGTCCTGAATCACCCATCAAGTTGACCCCCTGGGAAGAAATCTGTGCCTCCACCATCGGAATGGAGAGCATAGAGGGAGTCGGAGGGATGGAGAAAGGAGTGCAGACATCCAAAGATTCAGGTAGGTGGGCCAGATAAAACAATGCCAAATCCACACAGTCCATCCATGTGAAGTACCATGCGTCCACATAGTGCAACAGAAAAACATGTCCAGGAGAACGTCCACACACATCGGCCTGATAGCGCACGTTAAAACCCACAATAAATAAATAAATAATTAAAAAACCCTAATACACGCACTACACGTGCAGCAGGCACACCCAAACTGCAGGCTGCCAAACAACTGCACCCTCACTCCACACACAAATCAAAGCACCTCCAAGGACCCGACCCAAATCACCCTCAGGTACCACCCCAATGCATGTGATACAATGCCATTCCAATTCCCACAGACCCATCAATAACCCTCGCCCTCCTTTACTCCACCACAGGGTCCGATCCAAACGACGAGCTACAGGACACCCCTACCAGCACACCTGCAAAGAGGGCCAAGACCAACGGCCAGAGACCCTCCACCTCAGCTGCACGCATCAAGACACGGCAGCAGCACAAATCAGGTGGCAGCACAGAGGAGGGAACATCAACAGGCACCCCAGCAGCCAGCATGCCCACAACACCACCACCACAGGTCCCCCCAATGGATGCCACAGAAGGCACTGCCTCTGGTGGCAGCAGCACCATAGGTGACACCCCATTGATGGCAGCATGCTCGGACACAGAAAACGGGGATGCCGAAGTCAGATCCATCCATGACCTGTCCCAATCCCCCTGTCTGTCCCATCCCGTACAACATGAGGATACCACGCAGGGGCACCCACAAGACGACGACTGGCCATCCCCCACAAGCCCTGTGGCAAGGCAACATGAGGACAACAGCCCCTCTGTGACACCCCCGCAAATGGCCATGGCCCAGCAGAGGCAACAGTCCCTCGACCAGTTAATCGTGCAACAGCAGCAAATGGCCACACTCCTCAAGGACCATGCCGATGAATGTGGGGGCACTAAGGCAGACATAGAAACATCAACTGAGAAACTTAGGGCAGAAATGGAGAGAGGTACAGAGACGCTAAGGGCACAAATGGAGAGTAGCACCGAGAGCCTGAGAGTCCAAATGGAGAGAAGCACCGAGAGCCTGAGGGGGGAACTGCATGCGATGTCCAAAGACGTATGTGCCGAACTTGCCGCAGTGCGCCGTGTGCTCACTGAGCTCTCGCAAACCCTTAGGGACATGCATGGACGTGAGCAGGCAGACACATCATCCGTTGCAAGTTCCGTCCAGGGCAGCCCCCAACGTAGATCTGGAAGGAACCTGCGCTCCACAGGCAGGGGTGCCCCTGATACCCGCAGAGGGGGCTTGCAATAGCGACAGCCCACTGACAATGAGCATCTTTGGACACTGGTGTTCGGGGGGGAGGTAGGAGGGTGGAGGGGGTGTGTTGGGCTCACTTGGGTGGCGGGTCGATAGGGTGTTCAACATGACATCACATATGCCATAAAAAGTGCACGATCAACCAATGAGATGTGTGGACATTGATCTTTGTGTACTAGGCCATCATAGGCGTACAGTCCATATTGTGCATGTCCCAGACACACGCAGTGCCACGAGTCCCGTGTCCATGTATCAGCCACCAGGCGTGAGTGCTAGAAGCATACATCAATGAGATGCTGACGAATGTCACGGGCCTCCGGTGCCTCGCAGACTCCATGAGGTGCTGCCACATCCCCACCCTCATCATGACCATCATCAGGTGCTTGCAGTTCTGCGTCAGGGGGCATGGGCACATTTCTACGTACGCACATGTTGTGGAGCATGACACATGCCATGACCATCTTTGCAACCTTCTCATGGCGGTACAGGAGTGCCCCGCCAGACCTGCTGAGGCAGCGGAAACGAGTCTTCAGTAGGCCGAATGCCTGTTCAATGACTACACGGGTACGTGAGTGGGCATGGTTGTAGTCCTCCTCATGCTGGTCCCGTGGGTTCCGGACTGGTGTGAGGAGCCATCTCTTCAGTGGATATCCAGCATCACCTGTATGTGGACGAGAAACGTATGATGTGGAATGCCATTGCTACGTACGCACACCCCCCCCCCTTCCTGCCAGGTCATTGCCAAATCACATACCCCACATAATCATGCATGTAATGAGACTCACCGAGTAGCCAGGATCTGTTCCCTGCGTGTCGCTCCATGTAGCGTGGTATTGTAGAGTTCCTCAAGACCATAGAATCATGGGTTGATCCAGGGAATCGGGCACAACAATGTGTAATGATCCTGTTGGAGTCACACACCATTTGTACATTCAGGGAATGAAATTGTTTTCGGTTGCGGTACTGGGCCTCCATGGCATGTGGGACGACCAATTCCACATGGGTGCAGTCGATGGCACCAATGCAACCCGGTATGCCGGCAAGTGCATGGAATCCCACTTTTGTGTTGGTAATTTCCTGCTCCGAGCGTGGTAGAGAGATGTAGTCGTCTGCGTGCTGCAGGAGGGCATCGAGCACTTGCAATAGTGACCGTGAGAACAGTGGCTGAGAAATGCCATGCAACTGTCCGACTGTGTGCTGGTAGGTGCCTGTGGCCAGGAAGTGGAGTACAGACACCACCTTCAGTAGGGGTGGGATGGCGGTTGGGCTATCTATCATGCTGACAAGGTCAGCCTGTGTCATGTCCACAATGGCGGCTATGGTGTCCCGGTCCAGACGGTAGAGGGTGTGGATCTGCTCATCAGTGAGGTTGAACGGATGTGCTCGGAGGCGTGGGATTGCGGGCTGCCTGCGTGGTGGTAGTGGCTGTGCTGGCGGCCCTTGCTGGCCCTGCCTTGCCCTCCTCCTCCTCCTGCGTCTCCTTCGTGCGGCCGGTTGCAGTTGGTGTTCGTCTTCTTCTTGGAGTTGGAGTAGTTGCAGTGCTATCAGGTCCCCCAGGGCCAACATCGCGAGTCCTGCCGGTAGCATTTCGGTGTGGTTGTGGGAGGAGACTGGCTGTGCAATTTATGTGTTTTCAGGCTGTATGGCCTCCACCTGTGGTGATTAATTCCACCTGTGCAAACTGCTCTCCCCTTTGGCCGAGCACGTCCCGCGCACAACGCTGCAAATCGGGGAATGGCATCTTGCTATTGCAATCATGTATTTGTACCCGATGGCCGTGTAACATTGGTTGACATGTTCATTATGCTGTGGTCCCATTGTTGCACATACTATCTGTGCAGTCGCGAACAGACTTGTGAAGGGTCAGTGGAACGTAGTACTCGAGTAACGGTGGGCCCTCATGCATCACTGTACCGAGTTGCAACGACGGGCGGGGCGTCCCATTTGTGGGTGAAGGCAGTTGCCATTTTCACACACAGCCGCACTCGATGGAATAATTAGTGATTTCAAACGGCCACAGATGCCTTTTCGGCGTGATGTTGCAAATGTGGAATTCGAAGGGCGGTGCTTTCGGTTTCCAGCTAGCGGCGAGGAGATGCCCACAGGTCTGACTGCAAATATAACGTTCTATTGTTCAATGTCCTTGAGACAGGGCCCATGGCGAGGAAGCAATGATTGATATGAATAGTTTGGGATGCACAATTGCTACGTGGGCGATGAGGCCGGCCGTTCCCAAATACATGTTACTTCACAACACTGGAATTACGGGCTGGGGCACTGTGGATTTTGCAGGCTGCATAAGGCACAGACTCAATGGATGTTTCTAATGTTATGTGAGTAATTATTCAGGCGTTTTGATTCAGGGATGAGGGAATGATGAATGGATGCATGGGCAGGTGATTTGATACAGAGTTTGCCATGTACAGGGCTTCTTGGGATCTATCCGCCTCCCCTGCGCTATGTGATGCAGGGCTGCCATAGTGGGACCATCGTCTATCTGGCCTTGTTGAGCCCTCCCTGTCTCGACGCGCCCTCAGACACTTGTGTCCATGCATGTTAACATTCCCATCTGATGGATTCTGTTTTGACAGACGCATGCACAGGTACACTCGTTTGTGATGGTGTTTGCACCTCGATATAGATGGTTAGGAGTCGCAAGTGGTTTTGGGGTGGTGATGATCCTTTGGAGTGGGCTAGCATGCATATGGCTGTGGATTTCGTGTGATCATTGAAGTGAGTTGTTGGAATGTAGTTCTGATGGCCATTCTGTTCTTTTTCTTTTCTTTTGGTTGACAGGTATCTCCTCCCCTTTTGCCACTGCCATCTGTATGCCACTCCTGCAGATGGGTTTTACTCCCGACACCTGCTGCTTCGTGTTAATCAGTGGAGCAGCATTACGATCTTATGGGACGATCGCCAATGGCCCACATGCCCTTACGCAGTACTGGTGGCTCAGAGCAACATTTCGGCCTTTCAGCTGGACTAGTGCCTCCCCATTGGGACGGCCCTGCGGTTCTGTGCGCTTCCATGTTGCCTTTTCGTACGTGAATGTGGCTCTGTGTACCATGAGGGAACAGGGCGACACACAAGTAGTGGCTGGTCATTTCTTGCGGATGCAGCCCACAATGGTGATTAGTGTTTAGGAGTTCATGGCCTGATGGCTGCATGGGCTTGGTGACTTTGATGTGCATTAAATTTCTATTCTGATTTGGCCCGTGTAGCGTTTTTCTTTGCAAGTGATGTGGCATATGCCTATTTGGGGGGCGATGTATTGTGAGGAGATCTGCATTGGGTTCCAGCTTCGGAGTTTAGTTGCGTGGTACTGTACTGGGCGCGTTTGCCTACTAAGCCCATGAGGTCAGGGATGGGGGCTGCCAATATGACAGTTTGAATGTTGTCATGCTCAGGGGCGGGGGATTGGGTTTTGTGTAACAGATGCCGGTCAGCCAGGTGGACTGGTGGAATGATGTGATTCTCGGAATATTGCTGGTCACAGGTGCCTGTGTTTGCGTGCGTTTCTTGGTGGGGGACTGTGGTCATGTCCATTGGGATGGCTTCTGTATTCGTGCCATCTGTGCCCTGCAGCTCCCATTGGCCCCTCTTGTGTTTCTTTTGTTCGTTGCCATGCATGGGTGACTTGTACATTTCAATGGTTGCATTGTGACTTCATTGCACCTACGGGGAGTTGTACTTTGTGGGCAGGGAGCGGTGTACAGGCACTCAGTGGGGCCGTTTACGGTTGATTCGCGATGCCGTACTTCTCACCATGGCGGAATGGTACATTACGCCATGCCTGATGGCGTTAGGTACATGTCCGCTAGGGTCGGAATTGGCGTACCGTTGCGCCATGGTGGTGTTTGCGGTTTGGCATGGCGCGCGCGCGCGTGCTTGGTGCAGTTAGCGTTGGGGTTCACTACGGTGTCGCTAATGGCTTCGTACTTTGCGGTGAGGGGTCATAGTCGCACCGAGCGCTATTCGATGGCGGTATTGCATTTCCGCCATCGTTTTCCGATTTCCGCAAGGGTCGTAATGAGGGCCATTGTGTAATTTTAGATTCTGAAAAGCCTATATAACTTTTGCATGGTCAACCAATTATTGCCAAATCATATTGGGCCTCATTACCACCCAGGCGGAGGACCATGGTGCTATTAGCGCCATGGTCCATGCCGGTGTCCGCCATGGCGGAATGGGGAATTACCACCCCATTCCGAGGTTGGCGGGGCGGTAATTCCCCATGCCGCCATGGCCCTTCCCCATTCCCATTTTTGTCCCATAGGGCTCAATGGGAATGGGGAAGGGGCTAAGTACGGTGCCGCAAATTGCGGCACCGTACTTAGCACCAAGGTCCCTTTGCGGGTCCCTACTTTAACGGCTGGTAAAACCAGCCGTTAAGGTCGGGTCCTGCAAAGGGACCTCGTAATTAGGCGCTAATAGGTTAACGGCGCCGCAGCCTTTTACGGTGCCGTTAACCCATTAGCGCTTGGGTCGTAATGAGGCCCATTTTCTTTGTTTGTTACACCATCAACCAACACAATGCAATACTTGTCGAATTGACATACCACCCGAAGAGGTTCAACTTTCTATCTGAAAGTGAGTGCTAAATATAAAACCTTGTCAAGTATGCTCCTGTGTAATTCAGATGAAAGTCATTTGAACATCTTTAGATATGAATAAGCAATGGCCTGAAAAGTACGTAGCATTTGAAATCTGACATTCTCTTCTTAATTCAATTGTTGGCGAGCTTTTGAAAGTGGATATCATTCTAAGTTCATTTTCACTGTTTGTGAGGGCTTGTGGTTCTCAACTACTTTTTTATACGAATAGGTGCAAACAATAAATACGCCTTTCAGGCCATATCTATTTTCCACTGCAAGGTGCAAGGCTTATTGAAACCACTATGATGTTTCATGTTTGTTTACTTTTGGGAAACATAACAAGTACGTGTACTTCCACTGAAGGATGTTTAACGACAGCATAACAAAATGTGCCTGGAATTTCGGTGGATCTGGCTTTCTGTCTTATACATGGTGTTCAGAATGTTGGTAATTGCCAACTATCCTGATGCACTTTCAAGAGTGGTGTTCGTTTTGTACTTTGTCTTCCACATCAAAGTAGATAGCTTGGATAAGTCTATTTGTCTGAGGACATCTTGAATTCTTCCAGTCAGCAACATCCCCTTTCATTTTGACAGATAAAGAACAGGACTATTACCACTGTACAGTTTATGCACAAGGTTGTGTTTTGTAGAGTGGCATGCAGTCATGATCTTTATGTGATAACAAATGCTTTCATATTGAGTGTTGTGACAGCAGACCAAGGAATGCACATGCAAGCCAGTATTTGACAGAACTGGAAAGGAACCCATGTTCTTTAAAATTTTGCATTTGCTTTCGTCCTTTACTTTAACATATTTAAAAAATAACCTTAGAAATGTGAAATACTTAGGAAATACTTAGGACACATTTTTCATTGTGTGCTGCACCACTGTTTGTACACTAAGTGGTGGGTGTTCAGGGGGGACATTGTGGACATTGGGGGTCATTACGAGGTTGGAGCTAAGTACCAGTCATTACCGGCATGGAGCAAATACCGTATCCGTGCTGGTAATAGACCGCTAAAAGCGGCCTATTACGACTTCGTGGGCACGAACTTAGCGCCATGCCGGTAAAGACCTTACCGCCATTCCGGTAAAGGGTGAAAAATCGCCCTAACCGGCATTGCGCGAAGCGTAGATAGCTCCACCGCCATCCACACCATCTGTATTAGGGCTAATAAGCGGAACCGGAAATAGCATCACCGCACAGGAACGGGAAAGAGCGTTGCGGCCATCTTTAAAAACACAATCCATTGCCATCCTCTGTAACCAGGACCCCAATCTTCCTCACCTGTACCACAATCTGCTGCATCTAATAATGCCAAAATCTCTCAAAAAAAGCGCAGACCGCCTGCGCAAGGAGCGCTTCTCACAGGAGGAACTTAACATGCTCACTGAGATGCTGCAGGAACATGCAGAGGTAGTTTTCTCTAACAACATGTCCCGACCCGCATTGCTGCGCAAGAAGGCCATATGGGCGGAGGTGGTGCAGAAAGTGAGTTCCGCTGGCACCACCCCGTGCACACCAAAAGACGTCCGGAAGCGCTGGGACGACCTGCGCTTGCGCGTGCGCAACATCCTCGTGGTCAACCGGAAACAGGGGATGGGTACAGGTGGTGGTGCGGACTCCCCCATCAAGTTACAACCGTGGGAGGAGATCTGCGCAGGCACAATAGGGATGGAGGCCATAGAAGAAGTGGGGGACATGGAGCGAGGAGCCCCATCTTCGGCAGACGCAGGTAGGTGTCACAAAATAAACACTCTAAAGTACAACACGATGATGTCCCCCTGAACTGACAGTGCAATGATGAAGGCAGGGTCCACCAGACACATTTTTGCAAGACTGCCTACAGGCAGTGCACAGCACCAACTCGTCCACATGCATGATGCACTGCATATATGTCTCTTCCCAGACGCATCCCTTCATTACCCACCCAAAAGCCAAGCAACCGTATGTCACTACCCCAATGGCAAACTCCTGCCATTCCATAGAGAAACAGCAACCCCAATGCATGCCTGATGCACGTTGACCCATAACTAATGCCCTTCCTCTCTTGCTCCCCCACAGGCACGCAATCAGACACTGATGAGCAGGACACCAGGGAGGATGCGAATGCCCACAAGAAGGCCAGGGGCATGGAGGGACCAAACTGCCCCTCTACATCAAGGGGAAGAGGGCAAGCTGCAGTATTGCGCAAGGGCAAGACAACCCCAGTACCCCCACCACCAATATCCATCATGGCCAACACCACAGCACCCACACCAGCCATCAACACCCAGGAGCCAGTGGTTGAAGGCACTGTTTCGGGTGCCAGCAGTGTTGTTGGGGAGACAGCTGCCACAGCTGCCGTGTCCGACGATGAGGCTGAAAGTCTCACACAAGCCACAACTGCCGCTACAGGACCACAACATTCGCCACAACTCTCACCAACCAGCATTGACAACATCAACAGGTAAGAGCTGTCCCCTGGGGAGTCATGGGCCGCCAGTTTCAGCCCCTCACAAAGCCTGCATGAGGAACCAACAATGGCAGTGGCACATCATAGCTCCACCAGTGTCCCAATCAGCCAAAAGGGGATGAGGGCTATACAACAGCGGCAGGAGGAGTTGGCAGGGCTGTTAACCCAGCATATCACAGAATGTGGACATGCAAGGGATGAGATGAGGGAATGTGCCTCTTCCATCAGATCAGCTATTGAGACAAGCTCCAAATAATTTTTTTAGCGAATTGGCAGCAATGAGTCAAGTTTAGTATGACCCAACTTAACTGAATAACTAGTACGTTTTAGTCACAAGTCGACAACATCCACAAGGTAAACATTACAAGAAGTTGGGGCCAAGATGCACTCCTGCGTAAGGCCACTATGCGTGTCTAAAGATTTGGTCAATGAGCCCTCTTTGTTCAACCTGATCCGTATTGAAGTATCATCATGTAAAAGTGCAAGATTCTGGACCAGAGGCACTGTTATTTCCCTTAATAAAAGTCTGTGCCAGAGTCCCCTACTCTTGAATCTGTCAAAGGTTCTACTCATATCAAGAATTGCAATAAAAGAGTTAAGTATAGCAGCTTTTTTTTTAAATTCTGCTAGGATATGGGCTAGAATTGTCCCATTTAATGAATTGCCAATAAGACGTGTGAACCCCACTTGAAATTGAGAACAAACTCCCAAGCATGTTACCCAGTTGTTCAGGTCCATTAGGATCACAGATGCAAGCAATTTGCTGGAGGCATATTAGATCGATATGGGCCTGTAATAGTCGTGTCTCTATTTTTAAAAATGTGAATAATTATAGAGGAATTCCAAGTCGAAGGAATGTGCAAAGTTGTTAGCACTTGCTTAAAACAGTGAAGTAGAATACCTGACAATATAATTGTTTTTAACATGTTGATAAGAACTAGCCATTGGAACATTTTTCATCGAGGTTGGAAAGATATAAAAGCACATTATCAGTGGCAGATTTATGCTGCTCGTTGAGGGGCCATTGTGGGTCCTATTTCTTTTGTGTCTATGGCTTGGATTAAAGTGTGCCATGTAGTCAAATATGATGAACAACAGACAGACACAAAGGAGTACAGCTAAACTAGGGTTTATCGTAGATAGTTACTTGGTTGGCCCAAAGTAAATACATGAAGGAAATGTAAAAAGTCAACAACAACAGAAGGATGTCTTCTCCTTGTGTCCATCAGCTCAAATATTTGCAGATTTTCAATACTAAGCATCACAACCTGGGGCTTGGTAAGGGCAGGCCAACCTCTTGAGCTTTGGCTACAGGATAGATAACTTGACCTTCTAAACTTTACATCACTGTCCACTTCTCTGACCCAGTGTCCTAGTTGTCTCTCCCCATCACCTCAATGGTAAATTTCTCCTCAACAATTCTCAATGGTATTGCTCTAAAGTGGACTTCTCATTTTCCGTTTCTCTCCTCCTTGCAACTCTCCTGTCTCTCTTCCTTCATGACTTTACTACCGAACCACAGGGATGCATATTTAGCCCTTCTACACCACACTTGTCTGGCTTTATGTTTGATGAATCCTGATTCTCCTCTTCTGAGATCTTTCATTCCTAGTGTACTTCTGCTGCCACTCTCTTTCTAACTCTTATATCCTCCTGCTTCTAGAAAGCCAATTCCACTCTCTTCTTTAATACTTCTTCCAATTTATTTTGTGAAGTTCTCTTTTGTTCTCTCTATAGGTATATCTCCCACTTCTTTGTTTCACTATGATGTTCCTTCCATATCCCTATGGATTTTCTCCACTTTCTTCACTCGTTCTCTGCATTGCCACTGTTCCCATTCCACTTTTCTCTCTTTTACCATTCAACTCTCCCCAGGCTATTTCTACCAACATCCTTTGTAGTGCAATCTCCACTTTCCTCTTCCCATCCTCCTCCAACCACCTGCAAAGCACCAACCTCAGATATCTCATCTACTTCCTCTCTGTTGTTAGTTCTACCTCCTTTCCTACAGCTCCTTACATACTCCTCTCTGTTAAGTTCTTCTTCCACCTCACAACCCGTACCCCAGCTCTAAGACCTGCTCTCTAACCCGGACTCAAACACTCCCACCATTCTGATCCTCATTGATCTTTCTACTGCCTTTGACACAGTTAACCACTACATCCTCATAAACTCCAGGCATCATGGCCACAGCACTGGCGTGGATGACATCCTTCCCTTCAAACCAACCCTCCCGAGTACAAATGGGTCCTTTTCTCTAAAACCACCTCACTCTCTACCTGTGACATCTCTCAGGGCTTTATTATATTGCCATGGATCTTTTACATCTACCTGGCCTATCTGGCCCACCTGATCTCCACCTTCTCCCCTTATTTCCAGTGTTATGAAGATGATACAGCGATTTCATTCAAATTTCCATCCTCTACCGCCTCCCACTCCTCCCTCCTCCCTCATACTTGACTTCCTGACTGATATTCAGACATGGGGCTCTGCTAGATATCTGCCTTAATGCCAGTAAGACAGACATCCTTCTCATTGGGACACCTCTGCCTTGTCCCCCCCCACTCTCTGGCAAGCCTCCTTGGGTCCCTCCCCTCCCCCAAGTGTGAGGCATAAAAACTTGGGATCATCTTGACTCCTCTCTCTCCTTCTCTCCACACATCACAGACCTTGCCAAGAAGTCCAACTTTCAGCTCCACCATCTTAGGGGCATTCTACCTTTCATCATGTTCCCCCCAAAGCTCAATGTCTCCAGTGCCCTGGTTCTCTCTAAGCTGAACTACTGCAACAGCCTCTTCCTCAATCTGCCTCTTTCCTCCCTTCACCCCCTTCAACTAATCCAGAATAGAACTCAAGACTTATCCTTGGCCTCAAGCCCTGGGACCATATCGCTCCAGCCCAAAAATCTCTCCAGTGGCTCCCAGTGACTGCAAGGATGAAATGTAAGACTGTCATCCACAAGGCTGCCTGGGGCCTGGCACCTCTCTACATCGAGCTTTCCCTCCCTAAATACCTCCCTGCCAGCGTCCTTCATTCCTCTGGCTCCAACTCTCTGCAGGTCAAACATTTCTCCAAGCAGAGAGTGGGAGATAGATCCCTTATCTCGGCTGGTTCCTCCCTCTGAAATGGCCTTCCTGCCCCCCCTCAGACTTGAACTGGATGTTCTTGAGTTCCGGAAACTTCACAAGACTTACTATTTCTACTCTTCCTTCCCTCTCTCCTCCCATGCTAACATTCCCTCTGCCACTGCTACTCTACCATTACCCCCAGCATCCTTTGCCAGCACTTGACCATGGGCTCCTTTACCCGGACTAGCCCTAACCTGGTCCTCCCTGTCCACGGCACTCATCCTCCCTTCCCCACTCTCTTTCCCCTAGCACTTGCCACCTTTGCACCCCAGCACTCTTCCATGGGCACCTCACTCCTGAACTTCACCCTTGCCCCCCTCCCCCCACTGACCACCTTGTCTTGCACTTCCATGGTAGGATTGTCACAGGCCAATATATATGTTTTTTGTTCTACTTCTTTTCCATGTTGCCCCCCCAACTTGTCTTGTGGCAAGTGGAAACACGTGTGTATATGCGCCATACAAATGTCCAAAAAATACATTAAATAAAATAAGGCTCTGTCATATCGCCAGATTTCTTGCGGCACTGCGCTTACCTGTTTTGGCAAAGTCGCTGGCCTTTCTGGGCATCTGTTACTGCGTTGATCTGTTACTGCATGGGTCCCGTCACTGGCCTCTTGTCATGAGGCCGCCATCTGGCTGGCCAAGCGCATGTGCCGGGGACTGGTGGCCAGTTTCCATGCATGTGCAGTGCTTATGGCTTGTTGTACTTGCTACGGGTTACCAAAGGAAACTTGTAGGGTGAGGACACTGCTGTCAGCGGTTCACAACCTTTTTCTCGTTTTGAGGAATAGACGCTGACTGTATCTAGGACCTCTGCCGTAGAGTTTTTCCTTTGCCTTGGTCTCCATTCTGCTCTGCCAGTTTTTTGCCTTGTCCCTCTCCTCGAAGGTCTCTCGCTCTTGGACCTCTTATGCCCTGTCCTGGATCCTATCTCCATTGCCTTACCTCCTCTGGTGTTATTGCTTAATTTCTCTGAACAGCATTTCTTCTTCCTTGTTCTTCCTTGCCCTGAGCACCCACGTTCGTGTTCACACTGCCTGACACAACGTTAATATATGGGTGATCCATTCACGTGGTGTTGAGAAAGGACACCCCGTGTCAAGCTGTGTTCCAGTCTCTCAAACTGAGGGCTGGGGGTGATCTTCCTTCCCTTAACACCCAAGACCAGATTGGACACCTGCACGGAGAATAACCTGGACTAGCAAAATCCAAGATCTACAGGGACGCAAGAATCCCGGGGCTCTGAACAACTCCATATTCACAACTTCTTACAACATTTCCTTAAATGTACACTCCACCACTTACTTCAAAACTCATACCAAATTGTTTCTGTTCCTATCTGACAACTCCTCTACAGTGGCCCTTCCACACTTCCTACCATTACCTCTCCTCTTTCCTCTCTTCAGTCTCCTGTCGCCACAATCCTTCTAACTCCCCTATGTGTTCAGCCACAACTACTTTTTTCTATCTCTCCTCGTCTAGTTTCAATCCCCCTCAGCCCCTGTATCTATCTCAGCATCTGCTAATGCCCACCCCAACAACTCAGCAACATTCTTCAGAAGAGTGATGGCACATAAACAGTTTGTGACTGGGTTGGTATCAGTTTATGGTTGTACCTCATTTGAGTACACCTGCCAGCAATGAGGCTCCAAATTATATTCACTTCCAAACATAGTGGATGCTCCTCTGCCACCTTCTGATGCACAATCAGGGTCCTAAGGCTGCCAGCAGACTGCCTTAGTGCTGTTTCTGATCACAAGCCGGATGAAATACCTGTGCTGTGCTGCATGACAGGGAGCAGAACACAACTCTGTTCATCCCCAATGTTAAAAATCTGCTAGCTCCCCATTCACTGAGTCAGTCTTGAGTCATGCAATGTTGGCCCTGGTGGCATAACAGTAAATCCGTTTACAATGCAGATCTTCCCTTAACGGAACAGCAGGATAACTCTTCAAGTTACACTCCTCTGCCACCAAGCTGGGTCACGGTGAGGTGGTACATGTGGTTCTGTATGCACATCCTTCAGGCTAAGCATACTTCTGGAGGTAGTGGCATCCACATCCCATTGTTGACCCAACCAACACTTCCAGGGATGGGCAGGGTACTTTGTCACATCAGACATGTTCAGGTTTCTTTTTTCAAAGGGAGTGTGCTTGGTGACCTGTATTTACTATGTGTACAATACATTTTAATACAAGATGTGAAAGCATTGTGTTTGTAAAATACAGCAGATGTTTTACATGTTTGTTTCTATTGTTTTTGTTTTCCTCAGACCTGGACTTTTATTGCCATTATTCTTGGCCTGTTTGAGAAATATCACTATTTGGTAACAATGTACTTTTATGAATATATGCTGTACATGTTTGTTCTTGCATTGGTGGGATTTGAGTTGTGATAGGAATTTCAATATAAAGTAGATGTGATAGGAAAGCGAACAATGGAGTATAAGAGTTTGAGAGAAAGGGTAAGGTACACGGTGGATAATGAAGGTTTAGTAGTTAACTAGTAAATGATAGTCATAAACGGACCCATTGAACGAGATACAAAGGAATATGCATCTGCGTGAATAATGTGGTGAATTACAGTGTACAACTTACACCAACAAGTTCAGCTTTTTTCCAAAGAATAGGCAATGATTGTCTAATGACTGTGAATACTGAAGAGTTGGATTTGAGTGCTGTGCATAAAAGGTTGGGTTGTATGAGAGAAGTTATTAGAGTGATCAGTTTTTAGACTCCTATTTTTAAGCAAGGAAATGGAAAGACAGGATTGAGGAATGAAAATAATGATCATGCCAGAATATGAAAAAAAAAGAACATTATTGGTAGGACACTATTCAGAACTTCACTTTCTGTTTGTAATTGGCAGGTGTGTTGTATAGAAAGGATTATAATTGTTACTGAAATAGTAGGAGAAATAGTTGATTTTATTAAACATGTTCAAAATGTTCCTTACACTAGGAGGAAACAAACCACTATTGTTATTGTATCAGAAAAAAAATAATATGGTAACTTTCGATAGAAATCATTTGTATGAAATGAAAGGAAGCTGTTATACATGTATGGAGTTCAGGGTTACAGAACACAAAATGAAGTGAATTAAACTTGAGAAAAAACAACTAGTGAAGGAATTGTCAATCAAAAAATTGAAAAAAAGTGAAATCTGCGCTTATTGTATGTTATTTGTTTAATTTAACCGTTCATACATTGCTAACTCTAGCCAGAGGAGCTTTGTGCGCCACACAAATTATACATGGGAATGGGTGAAAAAAGAGGTTCTGATAAATGCAACACTCAGGCCCCATCTATGTGCATCAAAGGACGGATCAATGCTGGTTCAAAGAGGATAGGACAGAAAGCTTATGAAAAACAAAGGATTGTTGTGGAGGTGGTCTAGCTGGTTTAGGTGCGTTGTAAGAGTTACTTTTTGAAGGTTTTGTGGATGGTGGGGATAAAAGGTAACACAAATGTGGTATTGAAGGACCTTTCAGACTCTGAGTGCCCATTGTGTGAAGGCTTGTGTTTGTGTGCAGTTTAGCTTGCAGGTTGGAATGTGTAGGATATTCTTCTGTCTTCATTGGTGTTGTGTGATTTGGAGTTTAAGGTGGGTGGCTTTGTATAAGATGCATAGTCAGTTGAACGCAGTCCTTTGGGGTATTGGGACTCACTGAGCAGGGAGACACCTGAAATTATGTGCTAATGTTTTGATAGTTGCAAATCAGTCTTGCGGCCACATTCTATATGGCTTACAAATGTTTAAGAGTGTTTTTGGGGGAGTACAGTGAGGCAAGCATTTCATAGTCCTGATTGGACAGTACTAGACTGGACTGTGGTACAAAAGTCATCAAGGGGGCTACATGTGGTAAAACCAGCCGTTAAGGTCGGGTCCTGCAAAGGGACCTCGTAATTAGGCGCTAATAGGTTAACGGCGCCGCAGCCTTTTACGGCGCCGTTAACCCATTAGCGCTTGGGTCGTAATGAGGCCCATTTTCTTTGTTTGTTACACCATCAACCAACACAATGCAATACTTGTCGAATTGACATACCACCCGAAGAGGTTCAACTTTCTATCTGAAAGTGAGTGCTAAATATAAAACCTTGTCAAGTATGCTCCTGAGTAATTCAGATGAAAGTCATTTGAACATCTTTAGATATGAATAAGCAATGGACTGAAAAGTACGTAGCATTTGAAATCTGACATTCTCTTCTTAATTCAATTGTTGGCGAGCTTTTGAAAGTGGATATCATTCTAAGTTCATTTTCACTGTTTGTGAGGGCTTGTGGTTCTCAACTACTTTTTTATACGAATAGGTGCAAACAATAAATACGCCTTTCAGGCCATATCTATTTTCCACTGCAAGGTGCAAGGCTTATTGAAACCACTATGATGTTTCATGTTTGTTTACTTTTGGGAAACATAACAAGTACGTGTACTTCCACTGAAGGATGTTTAACGACAGCATAACAAAATGTGCCTGGAATTTCGGTGGATCTGGCTTTCTGTCTTATACATGGTGTTCAGAATGTTGGTAATTGCCAACTATCCTGATGCACATTCAAGAGTGGTGTTCGTTTTGTACTTTGTCTTCCACATCAAAGTAGATAGCTTGGATAAGTCTATTTGTCTGAGGACATCTTGAATTCTTCCAGTCAGCAACATCCCCTTTCATTTTGACAGATAAAGAACAGGACTATTACCACTGTACAGTTTATGCACAAGGTTGTGTTTTGTAGAGTGGCATGCAGTCATGATCTTTATGTGATAACAAATGCTTTCATATTGAGTGTTGTGACAGCAGACCAAGGAATGCACATGCAAGCCAGTATTTGACAGAACTGGAAAGGAACCCATGTTCTTTAAAATTTTGCATTTGCTTTCGTCCTTTACTTTAACATATTTAAAAAATAACCTTAGAAATGTGAAATACTTAGGAAATACTTAGGACACATTTTTCATTGTGTGCTGCACCACTGTTTGTACACTAAGTGGTGGGTGTTCAGGGGGGACATTGTGGACATTGGGGGTCATTACGAGGTTGGAGCTAAGTACCAGTCATTACCGGCATGGAGCAAATACCGTATCCGTGCTGGTAATAGACCGCTAAAAGCGGCCTATTACGACTTCGTGGGCACGAACTTAGCGCCATGCCGGTAAAGACCTTACCGCCATTCCGGTAAAGGGTGAAAAATCGCCCTAACCGGCATTGCGCGAAGCGTAGATAGCTCCACCGCCATCCACACCATCTGTATTAGGGCTAATAAGCGGAACCGGAAATAGCATCACCGCACAGGAACGGGAAAGAGCGTTGCGGCCATCTTTAAAAACACAATCCATTGCCATCCTCTGTAACCAGGACCCCAATCTTCCTCACCTGTACCACAATCTGCTGCATCTAATAATGCCAAAATCTCTCAAAAAAAGCGCAGACCGCCTGCGCAAGGAGCGCTTCTCACAGGAGGAACTTAACATGCTCACTGAGATGCTGCAGGAACATGCAGAGGTAGTTTTCTCTAACAACATGTCCCGACCCGCATTGCTGCGCAAGAAGGCCATATGGGCGGAGGTGGTGCAGAAAGTGAGTTCCGCTGGCACCACCCCGTGCACACCAAAAGACGTCCGGAAGCGCTGGGACGACCTGCGCTTGCGCGTGCGCAACATCCTCGTGGTCAACCGGAAACAGGGGATGGGTACAGGTGGTGGTGCGGACTCCCCCATCAAGTTACAACCGTGGGAGGAGATCTGCGCAGGCACAATAGGGATGGAGGCCATAGAAGAAGTGGGGGACATGGAGCGAGGAGCCCCATCTTCGGCAGACGCAGGTAGGTGTCACAAAATAAACACTCTAAAGTACAACACGATGATGTCCCCCTGAACTGACAGTGCAATGATGAAGGCAGGGTCCACCAGACACATTTTTGCAAGACTGCCTACAGGCAGTGCACAGCACCAACTCGTCCACATGCATGATGCACTGCATATATGTCTCTTCCCAGACGCATCCCTTCATTACCCACCCAAAAGCCAAGCAACCGTATGTCACTACCCCAATGGCAAACTCCTGCCATTCCATAGAGAAACAGCAACCCCAATGCATGCCTGATGCACGTTGACCCATAACTAATGCCCTTCCTCTCTTGCTCCCCCACAGGCACGCAATCAGACACTGATGAGCAGGACACCAGGGAGGATGCGAATGCCCACAAGAAGGCCAGGGGCATGGAGGGACCAAACTGCCCCTCTACATCAAGGGGAAGAGGGCAAGCTGCAGTATTGCGCAAGGGCAAGACAACCCCAGTACCCCCACCACCAATATCCATCATGGCCAACACCACAGCACCCACACCAGCCATCAACACCCAGGAGCCAGTGGTTGAAGGCACTGTTTCGGGTGCCAGCAGTGTTGTTGGGGAGACAGCTGCCACAGCTGCCGTGTCCGACGATGAGGCTGAAAGTCTCACACAAGCCACAACTGCCGCTACAGGACCACAACATTCGCCACAACTCTCACCAACCAGCATTGACAACATCAACAGGTAAGAGCTGTCCCCTGGGGAGTCATGGGCCGCCAGTTTCAGCCCCTCACAAAGCCTGCATGAGGAACCAACAATGGCAGTGGCACATCATAGCTCCACCAGTGTCCCAATCAGCCAAAAGGGGATGAGGGCTATACAACAGCGGCAGGAGGAGTTGGCAGGGCTGTTAACCCAGCATATCACAGAATGTGGACATGCAAGGGATGAGATGAGGGAATGTGCCTCTTCCATCAGATCAGCTATTGAGACAAGCTCCAAAGAATTTTTTTAGCGAATTGGCAGCAATGAGTCAAGTTTAGTATGACCCAACTTAACTGAATAACTAGTACGTTTTAGTCACAAGTCGACAACATCCACAAGGTAAACATTACAAGAAGTTGGGGCCAAGATGCACTCCTGCGTAAGGCCACTATGCGTGTCTAAAGATTTGGTCAATGAGCCCTCTTTGTTCAACCTGATCCGTATTGAAGTATCATCATGTAAAAGTGCAAGATTCTGGACCAGAGGCACTGTTATTTCCCTTAATAAAAGTCTGTGCCAGAGTCCCCTACTCTTGAATCTGTCAAAGGTTCTACTCATATCAAGAATTGCAATAAAAGAGTTAAGTATAGCAGCTTTTTTTTTAAATTCTGCTAGGATATGGGCTAGAATTGTCCCATTTAATGAATTGCCAATAAGACGTGTGAACCCCACTTGAAATTGAGAACAAACTCCCAAGCATGTTACCCAGTTGTTCAGGTCCATTAGGATCACAGATGCAAGCAATTTGCTGGAGGCATATTAGATCGATATGGGCCTGTAATAGTCGTGTCTCTATTTTTAAAAATGTGAATAATTATAGAGGAATTCCAAGTCGAAGGAATGTGCAAAGTTGTTAGCACTTGCTTAAAACAGTGAAGTAGAATACCTGACAATATAATTGTTTTTAACATGTTGATAAGAACTAGCCATTGGAACATTTTTCATCGAGGTTGGAAAGATATAAAAGCACATTATCAGTGGCAGATTTATGCTGCTCGTTGAGGGGCCATTGTGGGTCCTATTTCTTTTGTGTCTATGGCTTGGATT
Organism: Ambystoma mexicanum; assembly: GCF_040938575.1. Lineage (NCBI taxonomy): Eukaryota > Metazoa > Chordata > Amphibia > Caudata > Ambystomatidae > Ambystoma > Ambystoma mexicanum. The sequence goes on from NC_090939.1 coordinate 331,923,136, forward strand.
AAAGTGTGCCATGTAGTCAAATATGATGAACAACAGACAGACACAAAGGAGTACAGCTAAACTAGGGTTTATCGTAGATAGTTACTTGGTTGGCCCAAAGTAAATACATGAAGGAAATGTAAAAAGTCAACAACAACAGAAGGATGTCTTCTCCTTGTGTCCATCAGCTCAAATATTTGCAGATTTTCAATACTAAGCATCACAACCTGGGGCTTGGTAAGGGCAGGCCAACCTCTTGAGCTTTGGCTACAGGATAGATAACTTGACCTTCTAAACTTTACATCACTGTCCACTTCTCTGACCCAGTGTCCTAGTTGTCTCTCCCCATCACCTCAATGGTAAATTTCTCCTCAACAATTCTCAATGGTATTGCTCTAAAGTGGACTTCTCATTTTCCGTTTCTCTCCTCCTTGCAACTCTCCTGTCTCTCTTCCTTCATGACTTTACTACCGAACCACAGGGATGCATATTTAGCCCTTCTACACCACACTTGTCTGGCTTTATGTTTGATGAATCCTGATTCTCCTCTTCTGAGATCTTTCATTCCTAGTGTACTTCTGCTGCCACTCTCTTTCTAACTCTTATATCCTCCTGCTTCTAGAAAGCCAATTCCACTCTCTTCTTTAATACTTCTTCCAATTTATTTTGTGAAGTTCTCTTTTGTTCTCTCTATAGGTATATCTCCCACTTCTTTGTTTCACTATGATGTTCCTTCCATATCCCTATGGATTTTCTCCACTTTCTTCACTCGTTCTCTGCATTGCCACTGTTCCCATTCCACTTTTCTCTCTTTTACCATTCAACTCTCCCCAGGCTATTTCTACCAACATCCTTTGTAGTGCAATCTCCACTTTCCTCTTCCCATCCTCCTCCAACCACCTGCAAAGCACCAACCTCAGATATCTCATCTACTTCCTCTCTGTTGTTAGTTCTACCTCCTTTCCTACAGCTCCTTACATACTCCTCTCTGTTAAGTTCTTCTTCCACCTCACAACCCGTACCCCAGCTCTAAGACCTGCTCTCTAACCCGGACTCAAACACTCCCACCATTCTGATCCTCATTGATCTTTCTACTGCCTTTGACACAGTTAACCACTACATCCTCATAAACTCCAGGCATCATGGCCACAGCACTGGCGTGGATGACATCCTTCCCTTCAAACCAACCCTCCCGAGTACAAATGGGTCCTTTTCTCTAAAACCACCTCACTCTCTACCTGTGACATCTCTCAGGGCTTTATTATATTGCCATGGATCTTTTACATCTACCTGGCCTATCTGGCCCACCTGATCTCCACCTTCTCCCCTTATTTCCAGTGTTATGAAGATGATACAGCGATTTCATTCAAATTTCCATCCTCTACCGCCTCCCACTCCTCCCTCCTCCCTCATACTTGACTTCCTGACTGATATTCAGACATGGGGCTCTGCTAGATATCTGCCTTAATGCCAGTAAGACAGACATCCTTCTCATTGGGACACCTCTGCCTTGTCCCCCCCCACTCTCTGGCAAGCCTCCTTGGGTCCCTCCCCTCCCCCAAGTGTGAGGCATAAAAACTTGGGATCATCTTGACTCCTCTCTCTCCTTCTCTCCACACATCACAGACCTTGCCAAGAAGTCCAACTTTCAGCTCCACCATCTTAGGGGCATTCTACCTTTCATCATGTTCCCCCCAAAGCTCAATGTCTCCAGTGCCCTGGTTCTCTCTAAGCTGAACTACTGCAACAGCCTCTTCCTCAATCTGCCTCTTTCCTCCCTTCACCCCCTTCAACTAATCCAGAATAGAACTCAAGACTTATCCTTGGCCTCAAGCCCTGGGACCATATCGCTCCAGCCCAAAAATCTCTCCAGTGGCTCCCAGTGACTGCAAGGATGAAATGTAAGACTGTCATCCACAAGGCTGCCTGGGGCCTGGCACCTCTCTACATCGAGCTTTCCCTCCCTAAATACCTCCCTGCCAGCGTCCTTCATTCCTCTGGCTCCAACTCTCTGCAGGTCAAACATTTCTCCAAGCAGAGAGTGGGAGATAGATCCCTTATCTCGGCTGGTTCCTCCCTCTGAAATGGCCTTCCTGCCCCCCCTCAGACTTGAACTGGATGTTCTTGAGTTCCGGAAACTTCACAAGACTTACTATTTCTACTCTTCCTTCCCTCTCTCCTCCCATGCTAACATTCCCTCTGCCACTGCTACTCTACCATTACCCCCAGCATCCTTTGCCAGCACTTGACCATGGGCTCCTTTACCCGGACTAGCCCTAACCTGGTCCTCCCTGTCCACGGCACTCATCCTCCCTTCCCCACTCTCTTTCCCCTAGCACTTGCCACCTTTGCACCCCAGCACTCTTCCATGGGCACCTCACTCCTGAACTTCACCCTTGCCCCCCTCCCCCCACTGACCACCTTGTCTTGCACTTCCATGGTAGGATTGTCACAGGCCAATATATATGTTTTTTGTTCTACTTCTTTTCCATGTTGCCCCCCCAACTTGTCTTGTGGCAAGTGGAAACACGTGTGTATATGCGCCATACAAATGTCCAAAAAATACATTAAATAAAATAAGGCTCTGTCATATCGCCAGATTTCTTGCGGCACTGCGCTTACCTGTTTTGGCAAAGTCGCTGGCCTTTCTGGGCATCTGTTACTGCGTTGATCTGTTACTGCATGGGTCCCGTCACTGGCCTCTTGTCATGAGGCCGCCATCTGGCTGGCCAAGCGCATGTGCCGGGGACTGGTGGCCAGTTTCCATGCATGTGCAGTGCTTATGGCTTGTTGTACTTGCTACGGGTTACCAAAGGAAACTTGTAGGGTGAGGACACTGCTGTCAGCGGTTCACAACCTTTTTCTCGTTTTGAGGAATAGACGCTGACTGTATCTAGGACCTCTGCCGTAGAGTTTTTCCTTTGCCTTGGTCTCCATTCTGCTCTGCCAGTTTTTTGCCTTGTCCCTCTCCTCGAAGGTCTCTCGCTCTTGGACCTCTTATGCCCTGTCCTGGATCCTATCTCCATTGCCTTACCTCCTCTGGTGTTATTGCTTAATTTCTCTGAACAGCATTTCTTCTTCCTTGTTCTTCCTTGCCCTGAGCACCCACGTTCGTGTTCACACTGCCTGACACAACGTTAATATATGGGTGATCCATTCACGTGGTGTTGAGAAAGGACACCCCGTGTCAAGCTGTGTTCCAGTCTCTCAAACTGAGGGCTGGGGGTGATCTTCCTTCCCTTAACACCCAAGACCAGATTGGACACCTGCACGGAGAATAACCTGGACTAGCAAAATCCAAGATCTACAGGGACGCAAGAATCCCGGGGCTCTGAACAACTCCATATTCACAACTTCTTACAACATTTCCTTAAATGTACACTCCACCACTTACTTCAAAACTCATACCAAATTGTTTCTGTTCCTATCTGACAACTCCTCTACAGTGGCCCTTCCACACTTCCTACCATTACCTCTCCTCTTTCCTCTCTTCAGTCTCCTGTCGCCACAATCCTTCTAACTCCCCTATGTGTTCAGCCACAACTACTTTTTTCTATCTCTCCTCGTCTAGTTTCAATCCCCCTCAGCCCCTGTATCTATCTCAGCATCTGCTAATGCCCACCCCAACAACTCAGCAACATTCTTCAGAAGAGTGATGGCACATAAACAGTTTGTGACTGGGTTGGTATCAGTTTATGGTTGTACCTCATTTGAGTACACCTGCCAGCAATGAGGCTCCAAATTATATTCACTTCCAAACATAGTGGATGCTCCTCTGCCACCTTCTGATGCACAATCAGGGTCCTAAGGCTGCCAGCAGACTGCCTTAGTGCTGTTTCTGATCACAAGCCGGATGAAATACCTGTGCTGTGCTGCATGACAGGGAGCAGAACACAACTCTGTTCATCCCCAATGTTAAAAATCTGCTAGCTCCCCATTCACTGAGTCAGTCTTGAGTCATGCAATGTTGGCCCTGGTGGCATAACAGTAAATCCGTTTACAATGCAGATCTTCCCTTAACGGAACAGCAGGATAACTCTTCAAGTTACACTCCTCTGCCACCAAGCTGGGTCACGGTGAGGTGGTACATGTGGTTCTGTATGCACATCCTTCAGGCTAAGCATACTTCTGGAGGTAGTGGCATCCACATCCCATTGTTGACCCAACCAACACTTCCAGGGATGGGCAGGGTACTTTGTCACATCAGACATGTTCAGGTTTCTTTTTTCAAAGGGAGTGTGCTTGGTGACCTGTATTTACTATGTGTACAATACATTTTAATACAAGATGTGAAAGCATTGTGTTTGTAAAATACAGCAGATGTTTTACATGTTTGTTTCTATTGTTTTTGTTTTCCTCAGACCTGGACTTTTATTGCCATTATTCTTGGCCTGTTTGAGAAATATCACTATTTGGTAACAATGTACTTTTATGAATATATGCTGTACATGTTTGTTCTTGCATTGGTGGGATTTGAGTTGTGATAGGAATTTCAATATAAAGTAGATGTGATAGGAAAGCGAACAATGGAGTATAAGAGTTTGAGAGAAAGGGTAAGGTACACGGTGGATAATGAAGGTTTAGTAGTTAACTAGTAAATGATAGTCATAAACGGACCCATTGAACGAGATACAAAGGAATATGCATCTGCGTGAATAATGTGGTGAATTACAGTGTACAACTTACACCAACAAGTTCAGCTTTTTTCCAAAGAATAGGCAATGATTGTCTAATGACTGTGAATACTGAAGAGTTGGATTTGAGTGCTGTGCATAAAAGGTTGGGTTGTATGAGAGAAGTTATTAGAGTGATCAGTTTTTAGACTCCTATTTTTAAGCAAGGAAATGGAAAGACAGGATTGAGGAATGAAAATAATGATCATGCCAGAATATGAAAAAAAAAGAACATTATTGGTAGGACACTATTCAGAACTTCACTTTCTGTTTGTAATTGGCAGGTGTGTTGTATAGAAAGGATTATAATTGTTACTGAAATAGTAGGAGAAATAGTTGATTTTATTAAACATGTTCAAAATGTTCCTTACACTAGGAGGAAACAAACCACTATTGTTATTGTATCAGAAAAAAAATAATATGGTAACTTTCGATAGAAATCATTTGTATGAAATGAAAGGAAGCTGTTATACATGTATGGAGTTCAGGGTTACAGAACACAAAATGAAGTGAATTAAACTTGAGAAAAAACAACTAGTGAAGGAATTGTCAATCAAAAAATTGAAAAAAAGTGAAATCTGCGCTTATTGTATGTTATTTGTTTAATTTAACCGTTCATACATTGCTAACTCTAGCCAGAGGAGCTTTGTGCGCCACACAAATTATACATGGGAATGGGTGAAAAAAGAGGTTCTGATAAATGCAACACTCAGGCCCCATCTATGTGCATCAAAGGACGGATCAATGCTGGTTCAAAGAGGATAGGACAGAAAGCTTATGAAAAACAAAGGATTGTTGTGGAGGTGGTCTAGCTGGTTTAGGTGCGTTGTAAGAGTTACTTTTTGAAGGTTTTGTGGATGGTGGGGATAAAAGGTAACACAAATGTGGTATTGAAGGACCTTTCAGACTCTGAGTGCCCATTGTGTGAAGGCTTGTGTTTGTGTGCAGTTTAGCTTGCAGGTTGGAATGTGTAGGATATTCTTCTGTCTTCATTGGTGTTGTGTGATTTGGAGTTTAAGGTGGGTGGCTTTGTATAAGATGCATAGTCAGTTGAACGCAGTCCTTTGGGGTATTGGGACTCACTGAGCAGGGAGACACCTGAAATTATGTGCTAATGTTTTGATAGTTGCAAATCAGTCTTGCGGCCACATTCTATATGGCTTACAAATGTTTAAGAGTGTTTTTGGGGGAGTACAGTGAGGCAAGCATTTCATAGTCCTGATTGGACAGTACTAGACTGGACTGTGGTACAAAAGTCATCAAGGGGGCTACATGTGGTAAAACCAGCCGTTAAGGTCGGGTCCTGCAAAGGGACCTCGTAATTAGGCGCTAATAGGTTAACGGCGCCGCAGCCTTTTACGGCGCCGTTAACCCATTAGCGCTTGGGTCGTAATGAGGCCCATTTTCTTTGTTTGTTACACCATCAACCAACACAATGCAATACTTGTCGAATTGACATACCACCCGAAGAGGTTCAACTTTCTATCTGAAAGTGAGTGCTAAATATAAAACCTTGTCAAGTATGCTCCTGAGTAATTCAGATGAAAGTCATTTGAACATCTTTAGATATGAATAAGCAATGGACTGAAAAGTACGTAGCATTTGAAATCTGACATTCTCTTCTTAATTCAATTGTTGGCGAGCTTTTGAAAGTGGATATCATTCTAAGTTCATTTTCACTGTTTGTGAGGGCTTGTGGTTCTCAACTACTTTTTTATACGAATAGGTGCAAACAATAAATACGCCTTTCAGGCCATATCTATTTTCCACTGCAAGGTGCAAGGCTTATTGAAACCACTATGATGTTTCATGTTTGTTTACTTTTGGGAAACATAACAAGTACGTGTACTTCCACTGAAGGATGTTTAACGACAGCATAACAAAATGTGCCTGGAATTTCGGTGGATCTGGCTTTCTGTCTTATACATGGTGTTCAGAATGTTGGTAATTGCCAACTATCCTGATGCACATTCAAGAGTGGTGTTCGTTTTGTACTTTGTCTTCCACATCAAAGTAGATAGCTTGGATAAGTCTATTTGTCTGAGGACATCTTGAATTCTTCCAGTCAGCAACATCCCCTTTCATTTTGACAGATAAAGAACAGGACTATTACCACTGTACAGTTTATGCACAAGGTTGTGTTTTGTAGAGTGGCATGCAGTCATGATCTTTATGTGATAACAAATGCTTTCATATTGAGTGTTGTGACAGCAGACCAAGGAATGCACATGCAAGCCAGTATTTGACAGAACTGGAAAGGAACCCATGTTCTTTAAAATTTTGCATTTGCTTTCGTCCTTTACTTTAACATATTTAAAAAATAACCTTAGAAATGTGAAATACTTAGGAAATACTTAGGACACATTTTTCATTGTGTGCTGCACCACTGTTTGTACACTAAGTGGTGGGTGTTCAGGGGGGACATTGTGGACATTGGGGGTCATTACGAGGTTGGAGCTAAGTACCAGTCATTACCGGCATGGAGCAAATACCGTATCCGTGCTGGTAATAGACCGCTAAAAGCGGCCTATTACGACTTCGTGGGCACGAACTTAGCGCCATGCCGGTAAAGACCTTACCGCCATTCCGGTAAAGGGTGAAAAATCGCCCTAACCGGCATTGCGCGAAGCGTAGATAGCTCCACCGCCATCCACACCATCTGTATTAGGGCTAATAAGCGGAACCGGAAATAGCATCACCGCACAGGAACGGGAAAGAGCGTTGCGGCCATCTTTAAAAACACAATCCATTGCCATCCTCTGTAACCAGGACCCCAATCTTCCTCACCTGTACCACAATCTGCTGCATCTAATAATGCCAAAATCTCTCAAAAAAAGCGCAGACCGCCTGCGCAAGGAGCGCTTCTCACAGGAGGAACTTAACATGCTCACTGAGATGCTGCAGGAACATGCAGAGGTAGTTTTCTCTAACAACATGTCCCGACCCGCATTGCTGCGCAAGAAGGCCATATGGGCGGAGGTGGTGCAGAAAGTGAGTTCCGCTGGCACCACCCCGTGCACACCAAAAGACGTCCGGAAGCGCTGGGACGACCTGCGCTTGCGCGTGCGCAACATCCTCGTGGTCAACCGGAAACAGGGGATGGGTACAGGTGGTGGTGCGGACTCCCCCATCAAGTTACAACCGTGGGAGGAGATCTGCGCAGGCACAATAGGGATGGAGGCCATAGAAGAAGTGGGGGACATGGAGCGAGGAGCCCCATCTTCGGCAGACGCAGGTAGGTGTCACAAAATAAACACTCTAAAGTACAACACGATGATGTCCCCCTGAACTGACAGTGCAATGATGAAGGCAGGGTCCACCAGACACATTTTTGCAAGACTGCCTACAGGCAGTGCACAGCACCAACTCGTCCACATGCATGATGCACTGCATATATGTCTCTTCCCAGACGCATCCCTTCATTACCCACCCAAAAGCCAAGCAACCGTATGTCACTACCCCAATGGCAAACTCCTGCCATTCCATAGAGAAACAGCAACCCCAATGCATGCCTGATGCACGTTGACCCATAACTAATGCCCTTCCTCTCTTGCTCCCCCACAGGCACGCAATCAGACACTGATGAGCAGGACACCAGGGAGGATGCGAATGCCCACAAGAAGGCCAGGGGCATGGAGGGACCAAACTGCCCCTCTACATCAAGGGGAAGAGGGCAAGCTGCAGTATTGCGCAAGGGCAAGACAACCCCAGTACCCCCACCACCAATATCCATCATGGCCAACACCACAGCACCCACACCAGCCATCAACACCCAGGAGCCAGTGGTTGAAGGCACTGTTTCGGGTGCCAGCAGTGTTGTTGGGGAGACAGCTGCCACAGCTGCCGTGTCCGACGATGAGGCTGAAAGTCTCACACAAGCCACAACTGCCGCTACAGGACCACAACATTCGCCACAACTCTCACCAACCAGCATTGACAACATCAACAGGTAAGAGCTGTCCCCTGGGGAGTCATGGGCCGCCAGTTTCAGCCCCTCACAAAGCCTGCATGAGGAACCAACAATGGCAGTGGCACATCATAGCTCCACCAGTGTCCCAATCAGCCAAAAGGGGATGAGGGCTATACAACAGCGGCAGGAGGAGTTGGCAGGGCTGTTAACCCAGCATATCACAGAATGTGGACATGCAAGGGATGAGATGAGGGAATGTGCCTCTTCCATCAGATCAGCTATTGAGACAAGCTCCAAAGAATTTTTTTAGCGAATTGGCAGCAATGAGTCAAGTTTAGTATGACCCAACTTAACTGAATAACTAGTACGTTTTAGTCACAAGTCGACAACATCCACAAGGTAAACATTACAAGAAGTTGGGGCCAAGATGCACTCCTGCGTAAGGCCACTATGCGTGTCTAAAGATTTGGTCAATGAGCCCTCTTTGTTCAACCTGATCCGTATTGAAGTATCATCATGTAAAAGTGCAAGATTCTGGACCAGAGGCACTGTTATTTCCCTTAATAAAAGTCTGTGCCAGAGTCCCCTACTCTTGAATCTGTCAAAGGTTCTACTCATATCAAGAATTGCAATAAAAGAGTTAAGTATAGCAGCTTTTTTTTTAAATTCTGCTAGGATATGGGCTAGAATTGTCCCATTTAATGAATTGCCAATAAGACGTGTGAACCCCACTTGAAATTGAGAACAAACTCCCAAGCATGTTACCCAGTTGTTCAGGTCCATTAGGATCACAGATGCAAGCAATTTGCTGGAGGCATATTAGATCGATATGGGCCTGTAATAGTCGTGTCTCTATTTTTAAAAATGTGAATAATTATAGAGGAATTCCAAGTCGAAGGAATGTGCAAAGTTGTTAGCACTTGCTTAAAACAGTGAAGTAGAATACCTGACAATATAATTGTTTTTAACATGTTGATAAGAACTAGCCATTGGAACATTTTTCATCGAGGTTGGAAAGATATAAAAGCACATTATCAGTGGCAGATTTATGCTGCTCGTTGAGGGGCCATTGTGGGTCCTATTTCTTTTGTGTCTATGGCTTGGATTAAAGTGTGCCATGTAGTCAAATATGATGAACAACAGACAGACACAAAGGAGTACAGCTAAACTAGGGTTTATCGTAGATAGTTACTTGGTTGGCCCAAAGTAAATACATGAAGGAAATGTAAAAAGTCAACAACAACAGAAGGATGTCTTCTCCTTGTGTCCATCAGCTCAAATATTTGCAGATTTTCAATACTAAGCATCACAACCTGGGGCTTGGTAAGGGCAGGCCAACCTCTTGAGCTTTGGCTACAGGATAGATAACTTGACCTTCTAAACTTTACATCACTGTCCACTTCTCTGACCCAGTGTCCTAGTTGTCTCTCCCCATCACCTCAATGGTAAATTTCTCCTCAACAATTCTCAATGGTATTGCTCTAAAGTGGACTTCTCATTTTCCGTTTCTCTCCTCCTTGCAACTCTCCTGTCTCTCTTCCTTCATGACTTTACTACCGAACCACAGGGATGCATATTTAGCCCTTCTACACCACACTTGTCTGGCTTTATGTTTGATGAATCCTGATTCTCCTCTTCTGAGATCTTTCATTCCTAGTGTACTTCTGCTGCCACTCTCTTTCTAACTCTTATATCCTCCTGCTTCTAGAAAGCCAATTCCACTCTCTTCTTTAATACTTCTTCCAATTTATTTTGTGAAGTTCTCTTTTGTTCTCTCTATAGGTATATCTCCCACTTCTTTGTTTCACTATGATGTTCCTTCCATATCCCTATGGATTTTCTCCACTTTCTTCACTCGTTCTCTGCATTGCCACTGTTCCCATTCCACTTTTCTCTCTTTTACCATTCAACTCTCCCCAGGCTATTTCTACCAACATCCTTTGTAGTGCAATCTCCACTTTCCTCTTCCCATCCTCCTCCAACCACCTGCAAAGCACCAACCTCAGATATCTCATCTACTTCCTCTCTGTTGTTAGTTCTACCTCCTTTCCTACAGCTCCTTACATACTCCTCTCTGTTAAGTTCTTCTTCCACCTCACAACCCGTACCCCAGCTCTAAGACCTGCTCTCTAACCCGGACTCAAACACTCCCACCATTCTGATCCTCATTGATCTTTCTACTGCCTTTGACACAGTTAACCACTACATCCTCATAAACTCCAGGCATCATGGCCACAGCACTGGCGTGGATGACATCCTTCCCTTCAAACCAACCCTCCCGAGTACAAATGGGTCCTTTTCTCTAAAACCACCTCACTCTCTACCTGTGACATCTCTCAGGGCTTTATTATATTGCCATGGATCTTTTACATCTACCTGGCCTATCTGGCCCACCTGATCTCCACCTTCTCCCCTTATTTCCAGTGTTATGAAGATGATACAGCGATTTCATTCAAATTTCCATCCTCTACCGCCTCCCACTCCTCCCTCCTCCCTCATACTTGACTTCCTGACTGATATTCAGACATGGGGCTCTGCTAGATATCTGCCTTAATGCCAGTAAGACAGACATCCTTCTCATTGGGACACCTCTGCCTTGTCCCCCCCCACTCTCTGGCAAGCCTCCTTGGGTCCCTCCCCTCCCCCAAGTGTGAGGCATAAAAACTTGGGATCATCTTGACTCCTCTCTCTCCTTCTCTCCACACATCACAGACCTTGCCAAGAAGTCCAACTTTCAGCTCCACCATCTTAGGGGCATTCTACCTTTCATCATGTTCCCCCCAAAGCTCAATGTCTCCAGTGCCCTGGTTCTCTCTAAGCTGAACTACTGCAACAGCCTCTTCCTCAATCTGCCTCTTTCCTCCCTTCACCCCCTTCAACTAATCCAGAATAGAACTCAAGACTTATCCTTGGCCTCAAGCCCTGGGACCATATCGCTCCAGCCCAAAAATCTCTCCAGTGGCTCCCAGTGACTGCAAGGATGAAATGTAAGACTGTCATCCACAAGGCTGCCTGGGGCCTGGCACCTCTCTACATC